>NW_015386850.1:637992-671558 GCF_001527695.2 Protobothrops mucrosquamatus | reverse complement strand
AAGTTGGCAGGACTGGCCTAAGGGTTATTTTTTAGCTGGGTTTTTATAATAATTTTTAAAATAACAAAGGCCTAATAATATTTCATCTTAATTAACATTTTAACTTTAGTATTTTTTGTATTTATGTATTTGTTTTTAAAAGGCTGTAAGCCGCCCTGAGTCCGCAGGGAGAAGGGCGGGGTAAAAATATAAATAATAATAAATAAATAAATAAATAAATTCCATTCTGGGCTGCCTCGGTTCAGTTTATGGTTTAACAATTGAAAAGTAATGTTTGCAATTTTGAAATTTGCATAGTTCCAGTGTTTTATTGTCTGTTTTAAGGTTTTTAATTTGTTTAGTTTGTTTTCTTTTTAAGCATGTAATTTATTTTACTATCGTTCTATATTATACATATGTAATTATAATCATGTTAATAACAGTCATTTTTATTGTTACTATATAATTATAATTTCAAGAGATTTTAATATACACAGAGAATGTTTGAAAGATTTTGACTTAGTATAAAGCATCCAGCTTTTTTCCAATTCATGCAGCTGCTTCATAAACTACTTTTGGCTATTTTCATATGTAAGTGCATGAACAGCCATGGAAGTGAACAGATATATACAGAAGCTGTGGATAGTTTACAAAGCAGCTCTCCACTGCAAAACAACTTTGAGGAATACAACTATAATATACTTTGGAGAAGTGTAAAGCTAGAATAATACAATTTCTAGACTTGTGTTTATTTTGTTTTAAGACTCGCAAGGGCACATGATAACATCAGTTCCAATCTTTTAGGAAGGCGATGTCCTGTTCCACATATAGAAAATGGCAGAATACTACATTCAGATGACCTCCGGCTTGGTGAAGAAATAACCCTTGCTTGTGATTATGGGTAAGTTAGAGATTATTTGTTGAAGCAACTTGTAAAAATATATTTGGAGACAATGGACAAAAAATATTGATAATAGAAATCTGAATTGTTAACTATATATTATTGTGAACTTTGTATTATAATTATCTATATTCCACTAGATAATTATAATATATAGTAACTTTGTAAGATACACATCTTTCAAAATGACTTAAAACAGATTTGCAGAAATTATTTAAAGGCATCATTAATATATAAGTCAGTACAGGTAATCCCTGAGTCATGAGCGTTCACTTAACACTCGTTCGAAGTTACATGATCAGCACCCCTTAGTATTTATGAGCAAGTCCCAAAATTACAAATATCGCAGGACCACGGCAGTCGTTCGCCCTTACAAATGACTGCAGAGGCTCTGCAACATTCACCCTATTCCCCCCCCTCCCTTCCTGCCATGCCCGACTCACCTTGCAAAATCTGACTCCTCTTTGCCGCGGGTTCTTTCCTTTGAGGGAGAGGAGAAAAGCTTGCAAATGCTTTTCCTGCTGACAATGGAAGCTCCTGGGTGCCATAATATCGCGCGAGTTCAAACACCCATTCTCTGCAAAAGAGATCATGGCCTCCGGAAGTTTCTATTCTCTGGGGGGGGGGGTGTTTGCTTCGTTTGCACAACTATGGGGCAAAGCGTGGAATCGTCTGTGGCGCAGCTGAGTGGCTTGCTTGTGTGCGCCAGCCTTATTTTGAGGGCAGGAATGAAGCCTTTAACTGAGTGGGGAGGCATTGTGGGGCCAGGTCCCTGGCACCTGCATCCAAGCCAACAGCAGTGGCAACCACCTAAGTGGCCATGATCCTCCTCCCCAGCCAGCCACCCACCCTGCCCAACCTACTCCTTGCCTGGCTGGCCAGCTGGCACAAATTCTCACCGCTCTTCTCCTCCTCTTCCTTCGCACTCAAGTGCCAGTAGCAGCTTGGATTTCTCAGCTCCGTGCGCAGCAGGATTGCTCTCAAAAAATAAGACCTGGGTGTGCTGCTTGCTCGCGTGCGCCGGCCTTATTAAGAGCAATCCCGCTGCTGTGCCTCTGCTTTCCTCCACTCAGATGGAGCTGAGAAACCCAAGCCACTGCCGCCCATAAACGTTTTATCAGAAAGGAGACCTTGGGGAAACTGGATTCTCCATCTGTGAGCAAATGGGGCAGTTCAAAACAAAGCAAATCGCTTCGTTTTCAAATGCCTGATAGGCTTTCATAAACTTTTTATCAGAAGGGATTTTCCCTCTGAGCAAATGGGGTGGTTCAAAACAAAGCAAATTTGCTGCGTTTTCAAGTGTTGCATTCACACACAGAAGGAGCTCCCCATCTCCGCAAGGTCTTCGTTCAGATAAAAACTGTTTGAGTGGCAGCGGCTTGAGTTTCTCTGCTCCGTCTGAAAGGAAGAAACTGGAGGCACAGACCAGGATTGCTCTCAATAAAACCGGCAGCGCACCCATATCTTCTTGGGAGCAATCCTGCTCTGCGCCTCCAGTTTCTTCCTTTAGCGGAGCTTGAGTTGGGAGGACAACATGGAGAAGAGTGGTCAAGATTTCGGCTACTGGCTAGTCAGGCAAGGAGTAGTTGGGGTGGGCTGCGTGGCTGGCTGGGGAAGCGAGATCTTGGCCACTCAGGTGACTACCACCGCCAGCAACTTGGATGCAGGTGCAAGGTGACTCACTCCGCGATGCCTCCCCGCTTAGTTGAAGGCTTCGGTCCTGCCCTCAAACTAAGGCTAGTGCATGTAACCGAGAAATGCACCCGGGCGTTGGTTCCTACTCCCGGCCGCTCTGATTCCACGCTTTGCCCCTTAGGCAAGCAAATGAAGCAAACACTCCCCCCCCAGAATGGAAGCTTCTGGGGGCCATGATCTCTTTTGAACTCACACAATATTACAGCACCCAAGAGCTTCCATTGTCTGTGTGAAAAGCATTTCCAAGGTGACTCTCCTCTCCCTCAAAGGGAAAGAAACTACAACAGAGAGGATTTTTGCAAGGTAAGTGAGTCCAGCACGGCAGGGAGGGAGGGGGAAACATGAGGTATCTTAGTGGGTCAGGGAGGCCTTGGGGGCCTGTTCCATCACTAGGTCCTCCATGGCCTTCCCCACCCTGAGATACCTCGTGTGCACTTAACGAGCCGTGTGCGAACAGGGAGTTTTTCTGTTCGAGGTAGAAAACTACCTGTAAAATTCTGCCAATATGTCGATGTTTATTAATTACCCTAGGTCAGGGGTAGGCAACCTTGGCTCTTTTATGACTTGTGGACTTCAACTCTCAGAATTCCTGAGTCAGCATGACAGAATATACTGGAAGAAACTCTGATACTGTCTTTATCTGCCTGTTTGTCAGCATTGCAAATTGCTGTCTTGCCTTACAAATGGATATTAAGTTTAGTTCCAACTTGTAGGAAGTCCTGTTTATCTTAACCTTCATTTCTGGCTAGATTGATGTAATAAATTAGTTTAAAACTAAGAAAAGAGCAGCTACAAACCGCTGGCTCTATAAAGTGAGAGGAAAAGGGCCAAGATTTGTAGTTTGGGACTGAAATAGATAGAACAAGTTTCTACTGTGCTGATATCCTAAGTATTTCTTAATATGTGATTTCCTAAATCTCAGTAACTTTCTTGTATCTGTTTGGGAATGTGGAATGGGGAGAGGAGAGCGAGATTTAGACCGGCCAGGGTAGTGGAGGTATAAAGCTTTGATACTGGTTTGAAGATGAACACTTCTTGTATACAGCACCTATCAAGTTATCAGGATATACTTCTAAAGATTCTTACTAGGAAAATAAGTACCAGAGTATTATAATGGTTGGAGTCCTACATTTTAGTACATCATAATATAATTTGTTTAGTTTGAGTGAGCATGTTCTGTGAACTCAACCTGTTGTGGCTTATTTTAGAAATTGCAACTAAAAAAATCAATTGCTGAGACATAAGACTTTTCTTCCCTTTAGGTTCAGACTGATAAGTGATAACACTCGACGGTGTGTTTTGAAATCAGGCAAAGTTGACTGGAATACAGAGCTTCCATTTTGTGAACGTAAGATATTTTATTTTAAGCTTTTACGTTTAGCTTAATAGCAAAGGTTCACTCTGCCTAGTCTTTAGTTGAATATCCCAAAGGTGCTTTTTCAAAAGGCAACTGGACTTTCTTTCTTTTTGCTTGAAGACGTTTTGCTTCTCATCCAAAAAGCTTCTTCAGTTTTGAAACTTCACCTCACCCAAGCTTTTTGAATGAGAAATGAAACATCTTCAATTAGAAACAAAGCCAGTCCAGTTGCTTTTTGAAAAAGCACCTTTGGGATAACCATGAGCTGGATATACATATCCACTCTAGATGAGCTCAAATTCAAAGGATCAGATGGATTGTCTCAAAGGTGCTTTTTCAAAAGGCAACTGGATTGTTTTTTCCCTGAGGAAGAAGAACAAAATGTTTTGCTTCTCATCTAAGAAACTTCATCAGTTTCATCACTTCTTGGATGAGAAGTGTAATATTTTGTTCTTCCTCACGGGGAACAACAGTCCAGATGCCTTTTGAAAAAGCACCTTTGAAACAATTATGTCCTGGATGACTGAGAATTTCCACAGACATTTGACCAAATAGATTAAATTCAGGATTCTGAAGGAGCTGGCAGACAACCTGCCCCCAGAAGCGGTGAATGCTCCAACACTGGAAGTTTTTAAGAAGAGACTGGACAGCCATTTGTCTGAAATGGTATAGGGTTTCCTGCCTGAGCAGGGGTTGGACTAGATGACCTCCAAGGTCCCTTCCAATCTTTATTATTATTATTATTATTATAATCTTAGAACCACTGAACATAATCTTTCATAGCTCCTGGAGCAGAGGGGAACTTACCAGAAGACTGGAAAAGAGCTAATGTGATTCCGATTTACACAAAGGGGAAAAAATGGATACAGGAAGTAACAATATGCTGCCTTTTCCTAATTTTTACTATCTTTGTAGTAGGAGAAAATAATTGAAAAAAAATATTGCAGTGGAATCAGGAATCTTTGGAAATAACCAGTTTAACCTTGGTATGATTCATGTCCACTAAAGAAACTATTGTTCCTGCTATTAGCATTGCATTCTGCCAAAAAATAAGCATCTGCAAGCATTTAAATGCTTTCCCATTATAATTTATGAATGACTCCTTGTTGAAATCACAACCTTGCATTGAATCTGCCTCCTTAAATCTCAAACTTTTAGGTCAAGTCACATTAGCATAATGTAAACAGGCAATGGCTCTTCTGTTGTGAGCCTCACCTACCGTGCAACACTTTTCTTGATGAAGTATATACTTTTGTTGTATTCTGTGAAGAGATGGGTGACTTCCATGTTACTTCCATAGGAAGAATGTACTTTTTCTAGTTTAAACTTGCATATGGAAGATATCCTAATGAGGAAGACCACTTTGATAATAAGAACATTATGAAGAAATCCTACCCAGGATCTGGACAGCAGATATTTATTAGATAGGAATGTTGTCCTTGGCAAAGTGACTTTGATGTTCTGGTTGACAGTAGAAAGAATGTTTGCATTTACCTGATGGGATCAAGTAATTAATTCAAGCAGCTAAACATTTATACCATGAGGTAATTTAATCCAAATGATTTGCAATTCTAGCCTAGTTAAATCAGTGTTGATTTTTTTCCCCAGGTATTCCTTGTGTTCGTCCTCCTGTAATTGCCAATGGAAGATATGATCCCAATCCTTTAGATACATATGATGCTGGCTCAACAGTACTCTATCGATGTGATCCTGATTACTCCCTTATTGGAAAATCTGCTATTACATGTATAGTTGAAGAAAATGGTCTAGATGGAAAGTGGGATCTGTCTCCACCTGAATGCAAAAGTAATGGAATTTATGTTATTTTCCTTATCTTCAATCTGCCAAATTGCTTTTTTGTTAGTTCCATTAGTTATATACATTATGCTCTTGCTAAAATCTGGTAATCTTGTCTTCTAAGCATTGGGTTCTGTGGATTACTAAGTGGAAATTACCTGAGTGAAACTGGTTTGTACAAGTTAGTATTGAAAGAAATGCAAACATAGTTCAAATAATTTATTCTATTACTTGTGTTCAGATTTGGTAATAATCCCCTATAGCTGAATTGGACTTATTGTGCTCCATTAAGTTAATAAACAAAAAAAAGTTTCTTTTTCATTTCCTTCTGATTTATTTATTTTATTAAATTTATATGCTGCCCATCTCGCTATCCAAAGTGACTCTGAGTTGCTTACAATACAATAAAAATAGAAATATAAATACATATATAAATACATAAGAACATTTAAAATTACAAAAATTGAAGAATAGACTAAAAACCAAGGATTCAAGCAGAAGGGGGTGGTATCTTCTTCAACCTAAAGTGTCTCTATCATGCCCCACACCATCCATGGAGTAATACAACAAGGTAAAACATTGGATAGTATCTTAAAATCTAATGAGATTATTCCCAATTCCAAGAGAACCGTGTTTCTTAATCATAGAAATCTTAGGTGAACTCCTTCATCCTAATCTAAAATACTATATCTCACTAGCTGTCAATGTTGCATATTTATAATAATAGTTATATATTTGGGTCAGTTAATTATTAAATCAGCAGGTAATTGTTTGTGTATCCATTTAATTTTGTTTCATACAACTCCTGCAAACAAGATGCAGCCATATTAGATAGTTATTCTTTTTGGCTGAAGGTAAGCAGATAATGGTTTCCAGGCTTAAGATTCCTAGTGCCAGCAGCAAACCATAATTACATCACATGGTGATGCCACTACATGCATACATGTCACCATTATATACTTGTTTCCCATTCTGTGACTGAAATATATAACTCACAGCATTTGACTACCAATAACATGCATACTTTCTCATTTGCTTCTCACAAAGCCAGTTGGTCATTCAGTGCAAACTAAACACTGATTTCTTTTCCAGAGGTCGAGTGTCACAGACCAAGAGTCGAAAATGGGAGAGTGGCAAGTGTGTTTCAAGCTACGTATACGTATGAGAATAAAATAGAGATTGAATGCAATCCTGGCCACACTTTGGTAGGGTCTTCTACAATTGAATGTGGTGCTGATAGTCAGTGGAAATCTGTTCCAACATGTCTTATGCGTAAGTATTTTTTCTTAAATCTTTGTTGAAAACTTTAAAGTTGAGCATCCTGGATCTAGAGAAAACTACATAAACATTTTCCCCTCTCTTTTTGTGTAGTCTCTACCACTTCCAAACCAACCAAATCCCCTACACCTACTGTTCCTCCTACTCCCCAAATTCCCCCTAAGCCTGACACTGTTTCTCCAAGAGAAGATGGCACTGAAGGTGAGTCATCACGTAATTGGAGTGCTAATCACAGCCCTTTTTCAGGATTCAGATGGTTTGGTCTTGGAGGAAAGACCCTGTGGCCACATCTGTGTTTTCTAACACAGAATAAAATACAGATTGAATGCAATCCTGGCCACACTTTGGTAGGGTCTTCTGTAATTGAATGTGGTCTGATAGTCAGTGGAAATCTGTTCCAACATGTGTTAAGCGTAAGTAATTTTTCTTAAATCTTTGTTGAACATCAGTGTTGAAAACTTTAAAGTTGAGCATCCTGGATCTGGAGAAAACTACATAAACATTTCCCCTCTCTTTTTGTGTAGTCTCTACCACTTCCAAACCAACCAAATCCCCTACACCTACTGTTCCTCCTACTCCCCAAATTCCCCCTAGGCCTGGCACTGTTTCTCCAAGAGAAGATGGCACTGAAGGTGAGTCATCACGTAATTGGAGTGCTAATTACAGCCCTTTTTCAGGATTCAGATGATTTGGTCTTGGAGGAAAGACCCTGTGGCCACATCTCTGTTTTCTAACTGCTTTCCATCCTTTTCTTGTGCAGATAATCTACAGAGTGGCTTACAACCATGGGGTTGTGCGTACTTGAGGAATATGTTTCATTTCATTTAACAATGTATCATGTGGTATTTCGTTGCCTTTTGAAAGAAGTATGACATGAGCTGAAATCTTAAGAAACTGAGATGTAAATCTCCCTTTTGCCCATGGAACAAATATGGACCGTAGAGCACTGAGTGTAAACAAATTATCTTGCAGTGTTACTGAATCCACTTTACTATCACCATGGTTGTAGCTGAATTGCACAATTTATGAAAGAGATGTTAGTGGTTTAGATCTTTAAGGCCCTCTTAAAGAGCAGCAGAGTCACGTTAGGGTGTGGTTTCAAAGGGCAGGCATCACAATATACTTCCTAGATTCTTCAGACATTATTTTATTGATGGACCAGAACAGAAACTCGTGGAGAAAGGTGGTTCTGCAAATCTTAAGTCCCTGCATAAAGTAGGAAATCTTCTAGAGTTTATAGATTCTTTGGCAAGAATTCTCTTCTTCATATAGTTTATGGAAGACTAGATAAAGCCCTCACTGGTCTGTCAAAACCAGACTAATATTGTGTCTATTTTCTGAGGTAGTCATTGATCTGGAATCTTTTATATTTTATCCATTTTTATATTTCATCATTTTTATTATATATATTTTTATTTTTTATTGATTTCTGTTTGTTATGCATGAACGAATTTAGGATAACTGCTCTTCTCTGAGCCTTTTAGTCATGACCTAAAAACCTTGAAGGAGCTGTTTTGCAAGTGCCATTGTTGCAGAAGCAAATCTTCCCCTTAGACGGAAGGTACTTTCTGTTTGCTGGGGCAACATACTGTAAATTCTTGAAAATGTTGCAAAGTGATTATTAAACACGTTTTTTGCAATCACTCATCCATTTGTGAACCACACAAGAGTAAGCTCTTGCAGCTGCAAATTCCAATTCCTTCATCTTCAGCTATTTTCAAAGCTTCTGCCATGCCTCAGAGATTTCCTGGGAACCTTCATGCATCTCTTCTCAAGTGTGTATGAATACTGGTCATCTGCTGGAGCCTTCAGGATTCGCCTACATAGGCATTAACATTATGGACCTCATAAAGTAAAAGGCTAAAGGCTCCTAAAAGATTTGCTTCACTCAGTCCTGATCCGAGGGGAAGAAGTATAGTAATATTAGTTGAGAATCCTGCCCACACACAGTCCACTAATTTAGACCCTGTATTTATAGGTTTGATCATGCTAGTTTTCTCTGATCTCCATTGCTGGGCTTGCTCTTCTGAAATCTTTGGGTACTCCACTGAGTTGAGACTATTTACGACAGTGATACGTTGAGAGACATTGATGTAAGTCATTGCTTTCCAAATAATTTATGCTCCAAAGTAGGATAATTAGGATGATCCCCTTATCAAAATGTATCCAAAGCCAATCACCTTGCAGAGTATTTTGACTCTAGTGATCATAATTTCCCAGTTAGCTGCAGTTTCATATCTTCACATTAGCTTTTGCTTTTTTCCTAAGACTGATTAAATTTTGTCACATCTAGTCAGCTGATGTATAATTCCTAATGCAGCTCAAGATGCTATGATGCCTATTGAATGTGCTGCCCCTCTATCCTATTCTCTTCCTGTTTTCTTTCATTTAAAAGCCCTGAGTCTCCAATTTAAAATTGTCTTCAGGAATGATCCGTAAGTGGCAGCTCCTAAAATGGATGTTCCTTCTGTTCAGGATCCTCCTTCAAAGCAACTCATGTCTGGTTCAAATCTTGCATGATTGCTTATTCAAATATCACTGCCCTCTTAATCATCAGGGAGCTGTTCTGTATTTTTGAACATTCTCAAATCACAAATAATTCTTTAACTGCTTTATGTCCTGTTATTCACCATTTTGTAAAGTTCTGTTTTCTCTATTAGAAGGTGATAATTATGTCCCCAGTGTAACCTTTTTTGTTGGTTTCTAGTTTTGTTGTTGCTTAATACTCATTTTAGGAATTAGATACTGAGTTTGTTGTCAGCTTTATGGTTATAGGCAAATTTGCCAAATGGCATTTGTCTTTCAGCCTGAAAAATCAACAGTCTTTACAGATATAGATAGCCCTTATAAGATACTACATCTCCAGTCCTTATCCATATGCTTACCAAGAAGCATAGATATGCATGAAACATTCAAATACCAGACAATGGAAGAAGAAAAAAGGTTATTGGAAGAATATCTGAAGAATAGTGAAAAAAAATGCACCGAGGCTAGTATACCACGAAGACTTACTTATGTACTGGAGAGACCAAATTGGCTTAGAAAAAAGACCAAATGAAGAATAACAAGGATACATGGCAAAGCAAAGTATTACATGGCTAATACATTAAAAGAAATAGGCAAAGCAGTTAATAAACAAGACTTGGCAAAGACCACAGCTGGGAGAGCCAGAATCACTGTTGTTGAGCAAGACGGTCTCATGGGGTGCCTTGTGTAATGACTGCTACAATCTTCTACTCAACTCTAGGCTTAATTATGGTGATAAGTCAAGGTGTATCTGTAGGTGGACAGAAATGCCAAAACCAGTCAAAACATCTGTCTGACTGAACAACTGCCATAGAGATCTTACTGCAAAGCAACATTTTGCCCTAGATATATTGCCTGCCTTTTCTTCAATCAGTTGACATTTAAAGTAGAGTTGGTCCATTTTCTCAGTGGCTCAAAAGCACTATCCTTCTGTTAGCTTGGGCGTTGTTTATTTCTGGTCTAATAAAGTTATTTGGATCTTCCTAATTTTCATTAAGCAGCATAGTCATTATTATCTAAATGTATTATCAACAGCTGACAAGTAGCAGTGCCTCCTGGGATCTGCAGTCTCTCTAAGGAAGCTATGGCAACATTTGCAGGTTTATGAGATTTATCTACCAAAACTCTGCAAGTAGCTACAAGAATCCAGAATTTCTACTTTCGTACAACACAATTGATTGAACCTCTTTACTGAACCCTAACCGTTTTGTTATCCCCAAAGAGCATCTGGAGTCTATGCAAACAAAATAATTTTCTGGGAGGAAAATGTGTCTTAAACCTCTTAAGAAAAAAAAAAGTTATTGTGGTTCTCTGCAATTTCACATCTCTGAAATTATGATATATCTCAATCTGGAGTCCTCCATGGCAAAACATTTTTGACTCCTGAAATTTACTCTAAAATTATGCCAAATGTGAGCTAAACATCCTTAGTACTTCATGATCACGTGAAGTATTAATACCACTTTACAATGCCTTGGTAAGGCCACACTTGGAATACTGCATCCAGTTTTGGTCACCACGATGTAAAAAAGATGCTGAGACTCTAGAAAGAGTACAGAGAAGAGCAACAAAGATGATTAGGGGACTGGAGGCTAAAACATATAAGGAACGGTTGCTGGGATTGAGTATGTCTAGTTTAATGAAGAGAAGCATGAGGGGGGACATGATAGAATGTGTTCCAATATCTCAGGGGCTGCCACAAAGAAGAGGGAATCAAGCTATTCTCCAAAGCGCCTGAAGACAGGACAAGAAGCAACGGATGAAAACTAATCAAGGAGACACACAACCTAGAACTAAGGAGAAACTTCTTGACAGTTAGAACAATTAACCAGTGGAACAACCTGCCTCCAGAAGCGGTGAATGCTCCAACACTGGAAGCTTTTAAGAAGAGACTGGACAGCCATTTGTCTGAAATGGTATAGGGCAGGGGTGTCAAACTGCCGGCCCATGGGCCAGACGCGTCACATGGAACCCGCGCCCATCCCATTCCGGCAATGGCAAAACTGGCCCGATGTGCGACGTCGCGAGTTTGAAATGTCTGGTATAGGGTTTCCTGCCTGAGCAGGAGGTTGGACTAGATGACCTCCAAGGTCCCTTCCAACTTTTTTATTATTATTGTTATTAATTATAATAATAATAATACCACCAATCTTTGCTGTCTTAACTCAGGGGGAGGTAGCTGGCATTCCTGGTTTCATTTTTACTGGAAATGTTTTATCATTGCTAGGGATTTTTGGACTTCCTTCAAGTCTAGAGTTTACCAAAAGGCCTAATTTAGAGAATGTATTTCTGCTCTTGCTTTTCTTTGATATTCTATACATTCTCAGCTTTTTCTTCCCTTTAACCTTCCTTCTGCCTTTTTGGTTCCTTTGAGGCTTTAAAGGAGGAAATTCGATTAGGCACCTTCTGTCGACAGCCATCACAAAGCCTGACTCAGTACAATTATTCTTACATTTTCCTGTTAACTTCTGCTTTAATTGTTTATGCTTCATATACATTTTAATCTTTTTTTTATTTAAACAGACAATGCATTGTGTCAGTAGGTGAATTTATTTAATAATTATAACAACAAAATGATTTTGGAAAACTGCAAGAGAAAAACGATCAATCTAAATGTAACATGGATTGATATAAAAAGGCATTCAACTCTCTACCACATGACTGGATAATCAAGTGCCTAGAGGAGTCAGTAGAAATATCAGAAACTTTGTGCAAAGATCAATGGCACAATGGAAGACATAGTTGCAGATCAATGGTGAGAGATTGGGAGAGGTTAATATCAAGAGCGGAATATTTCAAGCAGCTTCACTATCACCACTAATATATGTCTTTGCACTGTTTCCTCTATCAACAATACTGAATAACTTAGGCCATGATTATCAAACGTCAAAAACATCTGCCAAACTATCCCACCTCTTTTACATGGATGATCTGAAGCTGTATGGAAAAACACCATCTGAAATAGAATTGCTGCTCAGTACTGTCTGTATATACAGGCAAGATATTGCAATGGAGTTTGGACTGAACAAATATGCCACACTCACCATCAAAAAAGAGAAAAATAGTGAAAACTGAAAGAATCAATATGTCCTATGAAAATAACATCAAGAATCTGGATGAAGATGATTCCTACTTGGGTATCCTTCAAGCTGACAACATCAAGCACACTGAAGTCAAGAAAAAAATTAGGAGTGAAAATATCAAGAGAGTGAAGAAGATCTTAAAGTCCAAACTCAGTGGAGGAAATACCAGCAAGACAATCAACACATGAGCAATTCTGATCATTAGGTACACAGCTAGAATAGTGAACTTGTACTCAAGCTGAACTAAAAGCAATGGATGGAAAGACCAGGAAAATAATGACAATGAATTCATTTTTCATTTTCGTAGCAACATTCACAGACTCTATCTACCAAGGCAGTGTTGGGCGTGGAATGTTGCAAGTATATGAGATGGCTGAAAAAATAAAAAGGGATTTGAAGGACAATGAAGAAGATGCACTACCAGAAAAGCTTCCTGACTACTGGAGAGACCAAACTGACTTACAAGAAAGACCTGATGAACAGAATGGAGGCATAGGAAGACAAAGCACTACATAGCCAGTACATTAAAAAAAATAGCTGGGAAAGCAGATAATAACAAGACCTGGCAATGGCTAAGAGCAGGAAAGTTGAAGAAAGAGACCGAGGGATTAATTCCGGCTGCACAAGACCAAGCCTTAAGAACAAATGCATACAAAGACAGCAATAGACAGTAAGTGCTGCCTATGCAAAGAAGCTGAAGAAACAGTGGGTCACTTGGAAATCTGCTGCAAGAAAATCACACAGACTGTAACAGCGTGACAAAGTAGCAACAATGGTACACTGAAAATCTGCAAGAAATATAATTTGCCTGCAAGCAAGAACTGATGGGATCATAAAATAGAAAAGCCCTTAGAAAAACGAAGAAGCTAAATTGCTCTGGGACTATAGAATTCAAACAGAGAGGCATCTGCCATATAGCACCTCAAACTTAACAATTGTTGATAAGAAAGACAATAATGTTTGGATAGTGGATGTGGTAGTACCTGGAGACAGCAGAATAAAAGAGAAAGAACTGGAGAAGATAACAAAATACAAAAACCTACAAATAGAAATAGAACAACTGTGGCAAAAGCAAGCAAAGGTAGTACCAATAATAGGAGCCTTGGGTGCAGTCCTAAAACAACTGGAGCACCACTTGAACACCATCAACATTGACAAATTTGCCATCAGTCAATTGCAAAAGGCAGCTTTACTTGGAACCTCCGTAACACCATCAAACATCTAGATCTGCCTATCCCAAGGCCTTGGAAAGGACTCAGTAGGTAGACAAAAATGCCGAACCCAGTCTAAACATCTGGCTGACTGTGCGACAAACAACAACAGCAATTATTATTATTATTATTATTATTATTATTATTATTATTATTATTATTATTATTATTATTATCTGCAAGGTATAATATATATTGTATATATTGTGTAATATATACATTGAGGCATCTTTATTCCCAGACAAGTCTTTCAGCTTGTTAAATGTTACGCATGGTATTGCCTAAAAGATTCAGAGTAGTGTTTTAAACCTCTTTTTTTTTCTTATAGAAACTACAGCATCTCCAACTGCAACAACTCCCACACATGAATCAGGTAAAACCCCAAAGTGTTGACGATGGAAAGTAATTATTTAGACTAGTTTTTGCATTTTTATAAGAGGTCACTTTTGTTTTTTTGTTCTGAAATAGTTTTCTCTGAATTCTCTGAAATATGAGAGATATGAGAGGGAGGGAATATTAATGATTCAGGAATCCTTTTTTTAAATCTTTCTGATCAATTTCATAGAAATGTACTGTATTTCAAAATTTCTTATAACTTGCACTCCTATATTTCAAAATACATGTGCAATACATGTACTTAAAAGTCCTGAAATATTTTTGGAATCACTGTTAAAGATAATAAATTAACAAATTAAATAATTGTTCCCTTCAAATTAATATGAATAATTTAAGTTCAATAATTCAAATTTAGACCCCTTCATTTAGAATTTCAACATCTTTCCCTTTTTTAGTTTTGCATATCTATATCTATCTATCTATCTATCTATCTATCTATCTATCTATCTATCTATCTATGCAAAACAAAAAAAGTGGGAAAGATGTTGAAATTCTAAATGAGGGTTGAATCTATTGAATCTATTAGAACAGTATTGATGAGTGAAAGTACAGACAATAGAAGGATATGGCAAGTAGTGAATTATATTGGCACAATTAGCTTTAATTGTTTTACTATCTCATATTTCATCTTTTTTATTTATTTTGCTTTATATATTTTTTTACTTTTTACGTGCTTTGAATAATTTTGTTTACCCAAAAAGGGAATAACATGATGGATATATTGTACATGTCTGTTAAAATAGTGTGAAACTAGAGAAATTTTTTCTTTCACTTTTACTATATATGTTCAGGTTTTTAATCACTTTTCTTCTTTGGATTCTCTTCTGTTTTAGGTTCTAACAACACTGTCGGTATTGTTTTTGGTACGTACTTACAGACTGAACTATTGTGGTTGCATTTAATGTTTGACAGAAATGAACACAGACTATTCGATATACAATTCCTCCCTTTTTGTCTTTAGAAGGGGCTGTGACTCCCACCCCTTCTTATAAGGCAAGATCTTTTTCTCCCCTCCCAATTATTCCCATGCTTTAGAAACTCTTTTGGCTATTTTTAAAGATTTTGTTTCCTGTGTTTGTTTGTTAGTTAAACTCAAGGGAGAGTATTTCAACTTGAGAAATTATTTTAGTTACACAGTGGTGTTTTTTTTTTCCTCTTTATGTCAGGGTCAATTTACAGTTGGAATCTCTTAAAGGCAGAAAAAATCTGTTTGTTCCAGAAATCAGTCAATTCCAAGAGGAATACTGTATTTGTCATCCCCCAACCTCCCCCAAAAAGGGAACAGGTCCAGTTCCATATTAAGCTTATTATTCAAGGTATCTGTTTTCCAACTGAATAATCTACCACCTCAATTCTCATGGACCACAGGGAGTTTGCAAATATTAAAATAGCAAAAAATACACATTTTTAAAATTCCACAAAAATATAGCTAATATTAGCATTGTGCCCTATACATATATTCTCATTCATTCTCTCTCTCTCTCTCTCTCTCTCTCTCTCTCTCTCTCTCTCTCTCTCTCTCACACACACACACACACACACACACACACACACACCTATATAATACCCAAAGTCCTTCTGGAAAAATCAATTTTTACTATTTTTAAAGTCTATTGGGTTGCAAGGCATTTTTGATTGGGGATAGGCTGTCCCTCGGTGAACTGCCACTGAAAATACCTCTTATTGACACACCTTCCACTTCAATTCCGGTTTGGTAGGGACCGTCCATAGATACTATTTCCATATCCAAGAGGGATGGGCAGGAACAATTTGGGGAAAGTGCAATGGGCAGGAGCAATATAAGGAAAGTAATTTGTTAGATAACCAGCCCTTCGTCATAAAGGGTCTCAAAGAAATCAAAACCTTGAATTTGGTTTTGGGAAACACATTGGTAAACAGCACAGAATTGTTGTAATCAGGAGAGACAACAATTGTAATTGTCATCAGGGCATCCTGTTCTAGGTAAGATTGCAACTGGAAACCAGCCAAAGCTGGGCAAAATGCCTCCTACCCATAACTTCTATCTGCTCCTTAAGCAGGAGCTTTGAGTCCAGAAGTTTTAAAGTTGCAAATCTGTTCTCTCTGCAGTACCATAACTTCATCAAGAGTCAAAGACACTTGGAAT
This sequence comes from Protobothrops mucrosquamatus, assembly GCF_001527695.2. Taxonomy (NCBI): domain Eukaryota; kingdom Metazoa; phylum Chordata; class Lepidosauria; order Squamata; family Viperidae; genus Protobothrops; species Protobothrops mucrosquamatus. Next base: position 655,210 of record NW_015386850.1, on the reverse strand, counting down.
CATAAGGCTTTTACATTAATAGTAGCACCATCCTGTTTGGCTTAAATTGCAACCCGTTTCTCCCCATCCAATCCCTGATAGCCACCAGGCCCTGGGACAGGACTTCTGCCACATCTCTAATTGGGCCTGGACGGAGATGTACAATTGGATATCATCAACATATTGAGGATACATCATCCTACCTTGGCAAATTAATTTGCCCAATAGGGGTTATGTAAATTGTTTAATAGATCAGGTAGATATGGGACTACTGTAACAAAATGTCCCCAACTTGCAACCCTTGTGAGAGTCTTAGCAAGCCATTGAGAGATCTACAAGGGCAAGGTGCTTTGTACACTCTCCCAGCACAGGTAAACCATGAGAGTAACCAATGCAATTTTTGTTCCCATATCTAAAACTGAAGCTAGTATTACCATACAGTCCTTCTCCCCTCTGTTAAATTATCCAGCCCACCAAACACTGTCTACTCAGCCAGTTGGGATCAGAGGGAGCTAGGCCCCTCCCTCTCTGTTGTCTCATTCCAGAGAGAGGGGGCCTGATTCTCAATAATCCAACAAATGCTTATCTTTATTTTGGACTTTTTCCCAGTTGTCAGGTGAGAGTTCTCATCAATATTAACAGTAATCACTTACTATTTATGCTGATGGGCTAGCTTAAACTTTTCCTGGTTTTATTATAAATGTAGAATATACCTTATTATTGAATTAAATTGGATACCAGGAAAGTGAGCAAATATTAATGCTACATTTATTTATGTGTCTCTGGTTTTGTTTTACTCTTGTGCAGGATGACTAGTTGCCACTCATAGGTGTAATTTATTTTTTTGCCATTTATCAATACCTTTGTTGTATTTGACATTTCTTTCCATGAAGATTCTATTGAATCTTGAACATCAGATTCTGTTTAGAACATGTATAAGCAGCTTTGTATAATTCACTAAAACAGCCAAGTCTGATTCCAGGAATGCTCAGCAGAATCTGAAGCTTCCTTTTGGCAGTCAAATGATCCCAGATAAAAAATGTAGAACTTTAATTACCGTATTTTTCGCACCATAAGACGCACCTGACCATAAGACGCACATCGTTTTTAGAGGACAAAACAAAAGAAAAAAAAAATTCTAACCGGCGGTGGCGCGGTCAGGTAGGNTTCCAACTGAATAATCTACCACCTCAATTCTCATGGACCACAGGGAGTTTGCAAATATTAAAATAGCAAAAAATACACATTTTTAAAATTCCACAAAAATATAGCTAATATTAGCATTGTGCCCTATACATATATTCTCATTCATTCTCTCTCTCTCTCTCTCTCTCTCTCTCTCTCTCTCTCTCTCTCTCTCTCTCTCTCTCTCTCTCTCTCTCTCTCTCTCTCTCTCTCACTCACTCACACACACACACACACACACACACACACACACACACACCTATATAATACCCAAAGTCCTTCTGGAAAAATCAATTTTTACTATTTTTAAAGTCTATTGAGTTGCAAGGCATTTTTGATTGGGGATAGGCTGTCCCTCGGTGAACTGCCACTGAAAATACCTCTTATTGATACACCTTCCACTTCAATTCCAGTTTGGTAGGGACCGTCCATAGATACTATTTCCATATCCGAGAGGGATGGGCAGGAACAATTTGGGGAAAGTGCAATGGGCAGGAGCAATATAAGGAAAGTAATTTGTTAGATAACCAGCCCTTCGCCATAAAGGGTCTCAAAGAAATCAAAACCTTGAATTTGGTTTTGGGAAACACATTGGTAAACAGCACAGAATTGTTGTAATCAGGAGAGACAACAATTGTAATTGTCCTCAGGGCATCCTGTTCTAGGTAAGATTGCAACTGGAAACCAGCCAAAGCTGGGCAAAATGCCTCCTACCCATAACTTCTATCTGCTCCTTAAGCAGGAGCTTTGAGTCCAGACGTTTTAAAGTTGCAAATCTGTTCTCTCTGCAGTACCATAACTTCATCAAGAGTCAAAGACACTTGGAATCATAAGGCTTTTACATTAATAGTAGCACCATCCTGTTTGGCTTAAATTGCAACCCGTTTCTCCCCATCCAATCCCTGATAGCCACCAGGCCCTGGGACAGGACTTCTACCACATCTCTAATTGGGCCTGGACGGAGATGTACAATTGGATATCATCAACATATTGAGGATACATCATCCTATCTTGGCAAATTAATTTGCCCAATAGGGATTATGTAAATTGTTTAATACATCAGGTAGATAGGGACTACTGTAACAAAATGTCCCCAACTTGCAACCCTTGTGAGAGTCTTAGCAAGCCATTGAGAGATCTACAAGGGCAAGGTGCACAGGTAAACCATGAGAGTAACCAATGCAATTTTTGTTCCCATATCTAAAACTGAAGCTAGTATTACCATACAGTCCCTCTCCCCTCTGTTAAATTATCCAGCCCACCAATCACTGTCTACTCAGCCAGTTGGGATCAGAGGGAGCTAGGCCCCTCCCTCTCTGTTGTCTCATTCCAGAGAGAGGGGGCCTGATTCTCAATAATCCAACAAATGCTTAGCTTTATTTTGGACTTTTTCCCAGTTGTAAGGTGAGAGCTCTCATCAATATTAACAGTAATCACTTACTATTTATGGTGATGGGCTAGCTTAAACCTTTCCTGGTTTTATTATAAATGTAGAATATACTGTATTATTGAATTAAATTGGATACCAGGAAAGTGAGCAAATATTAATGCTACATTTATTTATGTGTCTCTGGTTTTGTTTTACTCTTGTGCAGAATGACTAGTTGCCACTCATAGGTGTAATTTATTTTTTTGCCATTTATCAATACCTTTGTTGTATTTGACATTTCTTTCCATGAAGATTCTATTGAATCTTGAACGTCAGATTCTGTTTAGAACATGTATAAGCAGCTTTGTATAATTCACTAAAACAGCCAAGTCTGATTCCAGGAATGCTCAGCAGAATCTGAAGCTTCCTTTCGGCAGTCAAATGATCCCAGATAAAAAATGTAGAACTTTAATTACTCTCACATGGATGCTGCAAATGTGTTTCTGTGCATTCTGAAGCATCTTTTTAAAGCAATTCAGATTCCTATTTTTTTCTGCAATCAAATGCTTTTGCATATATAAAGGAGTATACCAAATGCCAGTCCACATAATAGGCCAATCAGAATATGTTTTATTTATTTATTTTCAGAGAAAATGTTACTAAGTGCACTAAGGTAATGCAGCAAATAAGGAAATGTTGAGAAAAAAAGGCAACTAATTCAAACACATAATGTAATTTCTATAGATAATTGTCTACAATCCTGACTTTTGGTATCCCCTGTATATACAGTTTGATATGGGCAAAGTGATCTGAAACATACCTTGAAAGTACTGTCAGGAGTTTGTATATGATGATTGGTATATTTTTGAATATGAAACTATCACATTATCTTTTTCCCTTCAAGGAGCTGTCATTGCCGTTATAGTTCTGGCTGCATTAATTTTTGCAGCTGTGAAATGGTTCTCTCTCCAGGGGTGAGTCAGCCCAAGATATGCTGTCTCTGATTCTTTCTAGCTTCTTCATAGCTGCATGAGCAGCCATCTCTAACTTTCCAGTGCCGTCCCTAAAACCTACAGTTTTCATATAAATGTGCTTTATGTCCAGAAGTAACTTCTGTGCTGTGTGCTTGAACAACTGCAAAGATCTGCAGCAAAGGAGGAAGACGAACAAAACATTATAGTTTGTCTAGAATGGCTAATCTGAATTTAATCACATCTCCAGCATTGGTGTTCTGGAGTGACAGAAATCATCTGTCTCTTTCTGTTTGCTATTTGTTCAACTGCAGGCTTGGCAATGTGTTGTTGAAAAAAGTAAGATTATTCTTATTGCCCTGATCTGCTGATATCAGAGACACTTGTAGTGATTTCTGTCTCTGACTTACTGGTACCCTAATGAAATGGAATCATTGGAATGGTTCTATGCAAAGTTTGCATGTCCTTTGAGAACAGCTTTTAATCTACTTGCAACTTTGGTATCTTTCTAGACAGATTACAATGGAAATCTTGTCTTGTATGTTGCTTGCTTTCTGTCTCTGTGCAGGAGTATTGTTTTTTATACAGCATTATATTAACTTTATTTTTATATCATTCGTATACAGTTACAGGATGTTATAAGCACTAATTTAGATTTGTTCATAAATTGATTTTCAAATCAGTTTCTTAACCATAGGTACTTAGAGTGGTAATGCTTTAATTACTATCATTACATGTACTCATCTTTATTTTTAAAGAGTATATAGATGTAATCTTTTGATAGAATAATTAATACATATTTTTGAGAGTCTTAGTCTTATAGACTAACACGTGCAATCTGGGGGAAGCTGTAATAATGATGTTTTGCAAAAAAAATTACTGTGGACTTTACCTTTTTTCTAGCATTTTTGAAAGACTGTCTCCAGTTTTAAAACTTAAGATTAGTAAATCCTGGATCTCCTTCTTGAATCTGTTCATTTTTCTAATTTCTAATTGAATATTATCTGTCTCTCCTTATATATCTTTTAGGCCACAACATGCTAATTATGTCTTTATTTTGCTAAAAGACTTCTTTAAATAAACAATTTTCTGTTTTCAGGTTTTCTATTAGCATCATCTAATTTGCTTGCAGAAATCAGTTATATAGGGGTCTTCATACAGGAAGATGGGTGAACAATTACTGATTTAAGCATGCGCCCAGGAGAAGTGGGAATGCCTGTTTCCTCCATTGATTTGATTTTGCTTTATTTGCTGCCTTCTTCCCTTTTATATAAAATTAACTCATTTAAATTGTACAGTTTGATTCCTGATCAAATACTTTGAATAACTTGAAGCCAAAAAATCCTTTGGGATAATGTATATTTTAAAACAGCTCTTATTCCAGAGACCCGCTTTTTCTCTCCCTCCCTTCCCCCACTTGATCACCTCAGACTTCATTTAGGAATTATCCCTCTTGTTCTAATTAATTGTAACAATAAAAGTGCTGAGACATTGTTTATTTTTAGTTTTACAGTTGTTTTAGCTTCAGGATAACATCAAAGAACCATTCTTCAATCTAATTAATATCATCCACTGAAGGCTGGAAACGTATATAACTTATTTATTGCTATTTATTTATAGCATTGATTTTATATTGCTAAATATACTTCTGGATGCAGAGGGACTCCCCATCCCTAGCCCCTGTATTTTACTCCACTTTACTCCATTTACAGTAGGGTTTAACAGTGGCTTCTCGAGTGGTCGCACCAGCGTTTTCAGAGTTGGATTGTTCTAACTAAGATGCATTTTCTTTTATCTTACAGATTGAAATGTGTAAATCTGTGTGTTGCTTTTTGCTAGGACTAAAGAAAATATTTTTTGAAAACATCTTTAAATAGCATATATAAATATCAATTTATTTTTATGTCATCTTTTACAGGAAAGCTAACGTTCCTCATGCTCCTACTGATTCTTATCATGTAGTTTCAGAGAAAGATATGACTTTGGAAGAAAAACGAACAAAAGATTGATTTGAGTTTACTGAACTTCTGCAATAAAACTTTAATAACCTTTCAACAGTTTCCCATTTGAGAACTGAAAAAGAGGAACTCAGTGAAGATTTGAGTTCATAGTTTTACAGTTTGACCATTGGAAGAGACAGTTAATACATGAAGCGATCAGCATTTGATCTACAAGACTACTCCTTTTTCATATTCTGCTTCTACATTCTAGTAGATTGCACTTAAATCCTTTCAGAATATCTCTTAGCATGTCTGGTTCTTAGCACTCGGATACAGAATCTGAGGGACCTCCATATCTCTACTTCAGGGATGATGCATTATCAAGAGATAACTATTCTAGAATGAAAGAGTCAGCAAGTCCTGTGTAGTTCTTTTAACAGCCTGGTTCTTAAATCAGCTTCTAAGTTCATGTGGCATCCAAAGAAAAGTTAACTTGCTTTCTGGGTTTTAAATTTATGCTGAAACAATAAGCTTTGCCTAATATAAATTGTGTTCTGTTTTATATTTTAACAGTCAACATAAATTTTACAACCAATAAATTGAGATACATGTCCTAGTGGGGAAGATTCAGTTTTTGTCTTTACAGTCACTGTAATGAGAAAGTGTGTTTTGGCTGAATGGAGCCGATCCTGAAATATTCAACATAGTTGTTGAGGAGGAGAGTGGCAAAATGTCTGTTACGATGCTCTGTGTCACATCACAACATACATTCTGTCATTTTGACACTATTTTGGTCAGCCATGGATGCCTGTGGTATTCAAGAAAGTATTTTGTATGTTTGCAAAAGTTGTATTTATAAATTTTATTGTATTCCTTCTTATATGGGAAAAATGAATTAAATGCAATGGCTGTATATAGAGAAATGTCTGGCAATGGTAATATTAAAGATTGAATTGCACGAGCACTTATCGTTGTTCTATTTAAAGTCATTTGGGGAGTTTATGCTATGGTAATTCTTAACACTGTAGAAACTATTTACTGGTTATACTTTCATGTATGCACCATTATTGAAAGGCAATTGGGAGATGACCCTATTACCAGAGAGAGCCAGATTGGTATAGCAATTAAGATGCTGGCCTAGAAACCAGGAGACTGAGTTCCAGGCTTCCCTTAGTCATGAAAGCCAGCTGGGTGTCTTTGAACCAGTCCCCAGTTAGATATGTTTGCCAGTTAGATATGTTCCCCAGTTAGATATGTTCCCCAGTTAGATATGTAAACAAGAGTTTACAAAATGCCATCCAACATGCACCCTAACATCTCATTTACAAAGGAAATAAAGCAAAACCCATATTTAGAATTTATAATGGAAAACAAGCGTCCACAAAATTTTTTGTTTCTTACTCTTTTCTTTGGAGAGGAAGGAAGGTAGCCCATCCTTTACCTCAAAAAGCAGCACTTTAGCACAGGTGAAAAGCATTTGAACTTATTTTGAGAAATTGACTTAACAAACTTTTTATCAGTGAGAATAGAAGATTCCTCGTTTAGTTCCAAGATTCTGTATCTATACTATGTTAGCACTAAAAATATCTTACTGAAATATATTTTTTAAAAAATAAATTACTAATCACATAGCAGGGAACATACTTCAAGAATGCAAATATATCCAGTAACTAATAAACTTATGGAACTACACACATAATCATACAGTGTTCTCAATGTTAAATAATATTAATGTTACTGTTAAGAGTAGTAGAGTAGTCTGCCTGAGTTGGGATGCAGGTAAAAGTAAAGAAATACGTTTTCTAAGAGATGTGTCATAGTTCCAAACTGTAGTTCTTGGAACTGCATAAGCACTTAAACGTTTTACTGGTCAGTTTAGCAACTTAATTGTTTCCGTAATTCTGAGCATAGAATATGGATTTTTTTGCCTGATGGATTCTTATTTAATGTGTTATACAGATCCTATGTTTAGAATTTATAATGCAAAACAAGATTCCAAAAGAGCTTTTGTGGCAGTTATTAAATGTAGCATTTACCAGAAAGTCCTTCCTATTCATCTAATCTAATTGGGAAATACAGTTTGGTGTCTGTTATTACTTTAATTATTACTGACAATAACTTACTATAGGTGATTTTTATTCCAACTTTCAGATGTTAATTTCTCCTTATGCTAGCTTATAAGATTCATTAGTTTTTAAAATACTCTTAACTTTTCCTAGCCAAATACAGCAAAAACAATCTTGATAAAATTCAGCGTTTTATCTCACATTAGACTAAATGGATACAGAACTATTGGGGTGACCTATACACACACATTTATCTCTATGTATGTTGTATGTATGTGGTGCTCAGAACCAGTATTTTTGAAGCTGATTTCACACTGATAAAACTGCAGGGTGTGCAAGATAAAATTTCATAGTATACCAACAGGAAGTTCCATTGTCCAAATCTGGTTCCTCTGGGGCTTTTGGTATAAAAGCCCCTGTTTTATTTGCTTGTCAGTATTGCTGCTTCCTGTTTTGCATTTATATACATAGGTGCATGAGTTCTGCTGCTAGCTTCATAGTCATCACTGAAACAGGAGCAATGATTTCTGCCTGCACACTCAGCCTTTTGTCTGCTGCTGCCTTTCTGGCTGCTGCTTTAGTGAACCAAGGTGAGAAGTTAAACCTCTCTCTGTCAACCCTCTTTCCCCACAAATAGTTTTAAAAATAGCTATGTATTCTGTTCCAGTTCTGATAACTCTTTTCTTCTGAACTTTGATCCTCACCTGGGAGAAAAGAGCATGTTGTAAGCTCTGGAGAGGTCAAAGGCAAAGGAATTAAATCTAACTTTGTGCTCAGCTCCTGATATATAGAAACTGAAGGCAATTATTTAAATACAGTATTTTCTCAGTTACGACTGACATTTTTCCCCTTGCCTATTTGTATTCACTGGAGTTATGCCTATCGGAACTGGCTTGCAAATTTCAGAAAAATCATTGAATGGCAGATTTTCTCCTTATTACTTTCCACTAAATGTTTTGATATTTCCAGCTCAGATCTAACGGCTCTAAATCAAGTGAAGGTTTCTGCTGTAATACAGTTCAGATTTTAAACATACAGTACAATTCTGAATAGATAAAATAAAATTAAGAACTATTCTTATCATTTTCTTGGCAACTTTTGAACCCATTACTATATTGTGTAATAGTAACCCGTGGCAAATTTTTTCTTCCTTGAAATATGGTACGGGAGAAATCTAAACTTGAATGGAGGTTGATGATAGTTTTTATTTCCTTTTTTGCCCTCTTTTTAGCTGCAGGGTGAATTTCCTTCCACATTTGTTTCTGTAAACATACACGGTCATATAACCCCAACACCTGACTGAATTTAAAATGCTATTAGTTTCCCTACAAGCTTTGTTTCCCTTTTACCTCACCTATTAGCTTGACTTTAAGAACTGGTTTAAAATTAAGAGGGATTCATTTTGTTGTGTTGAATTTAAAGCCTTTCTTTTCTCTAGAATAATGATTCTTGAACAGTTTGAATTCAGGATCCATTTACATGATTAAAATGACTGAGGACCCCCCAAAAGATTTGGTTTATATTGATACTGATTGTATTAGAAATTCAAAATGAGAAATTCAAAATGTAGCTTCTCAGCCCTGGCTATTAGTTTAAACTAAGAAATACTGATTATCCACTGAACTGCATGGAAGAGTATGATTGAGAATTGGATCTTGCCAAAGCTTGCCCAACATTTTAATTTACTAGAAATGGAAGTTATTTTCCTTCCAATTCACTTTTTGCACAATTCTGTCAGGTTGTTTAATAATCCTACCCTCTTAAAAATATTACCAATCTCATAGTTTTTTCTTCCAGCAAAATAAACTATATATTGTATGCAGTTTCTTCTCTCTCTTTTTATCCTCACAACAGTCTGGTGAGAGAAAAAAGTAAAATAATGGCTTGAGTCGTCATCTAGCAATGTAGCTACAATGCAACACTGGCTCCAATTTGTCACCTCCCGGGTTACCCAGCCCTTCAGGGACCCAGTCCAGAGCCAAGTTTTTCTCTTTTGCAAGGCCAAAAGGGGGGTGCAGATCTCACCTTGGGGGTGGCAGGATGTTCTAAACCAGGAGTCTATAACTCCCAGACCGCCGCCTAGTACTGAGCTGTGAGCCATTCAGAACTAGGCTGTGGAAGCAGTGGCTGAGCGGGTGTGTGTATCCCCACTTGTGTGAGCAGCCGGCGGGAGCATGCAGGCATGCTCCATTTGCACAAGCAGCAGGTGGAGCTGTGTGTGCGCACACTTGCTAGCCACTCGCATGGAACCATCCCCTCTCCCCCACCAGTCCACAAAGCCGGAAATGTTGGGGAACTCTGTTCTAAAGGGCAGAGTCCACAGCTCTTCTAGACCCTGCCAGCCAGAATTCATTGACTGACATGGTCTACAGTATACCAATTCTGCTGGTGGGTGGGGTGTGCCAATCCCATTAAGGTGAGACAGTTTCTCAGACAATCTGGAGCCATGCTATGAAGGGCTTTAAACAGTGGTGGGATTCAGCCAGTTCGCACCAGTTCGGCAGAACCAGTAGCTAATTTTTTGTTGCCCAGGTCCAGAATGGACTTCCGGAAGTGGCATCCACACAGAGAACCCGTTGTTCACATATTTGAATCCCACCACTGGCTTTAAAGGTAAGAACGAAGACCTTGAAACTAGCTACCCTTTACAGCTTGATAGCTATAACCATAGACAATAAAGACAATATTACTTTTTCTTTAATTAAATTTAACTATTTTTCAATCTTTATAGGATCCTTCAATAGATTTTGCTTTCTTTCACAAAACTTTGAAACTTCAAATTATGAAACATTCTGGAGAATAAGTAATCCCTGCATGTTTTTAAATACCAGCTTTACAATATACACTGCTTAGCATTAAAAATTAAATTTGCTGAAATTATCTTGGCTTACAAACTAAAGGGAACTCTCTAGAAATTGATGTAACATGAAATTGCTTATTCTACAATGGCAGAACTTAAATATAATGTAGCCTGGCTTTCTAGAAAAAAGATAACCATTTCTCATAGAAATTTCCACTCAGTGCAAGATGTTTTCTTGCCTGAGGCAAAGCTGTCTGAACACTTTTATAAATGCCTTCTTCCATATAAAGAAGTTGCCCAGGCTAGACGCTGAATCTTGGGTAGTAGGCTATGTGCTGAGTGGAAGGGGGACTATAGACAGTAGAGAGGACAGACTTGGTGAAGAGAGAAAAGATCCATTTCCAAAGCAATGAAAAAATAAACATACAATAGCTTAAGCTCATACCAAGTAGAAATTTATAAAAATTCTTTAGGTACCTCCCTCCCTTAATTCATACTTAGATAAGAGGGAGGAGGGAAAACATTCAGATTTTCAAGATTTCTGTAGACATTTTAATATAAGTGGTTTAAGACAAACATGACATCTGTTTTTTTATTGGGTCTACCTTGTAGGGCAGATGGGAGAGAGCAACAGACTAATTTAGATGGCACAGAACAGGTCCATCCTGCAACATTTTGTCTTGCTGCCTGCCCCCAAGAGAGGTGCTCCATGTATGGGACAGCTAGTTTCTAGTCACCAGTATACTGGCAAAAATAAATGCAGTTGATCCATATCCAAACTCAAAAACTTGAATTTCAAGTGGGGTTGTTTCAAATGAAAATGAAAAAAAAAAAGCCAAAAACAATAATGGCAGTAACACAGTTCCATCTGAGAGGAGGTAAGAAAAGAACGATTCTAGAAGGAGGAATAGGTGGGTCAGTGCAATAGCCTACACCAGTGCCTTTGGTTTCAAGTGCAGCATATCTAGTATGCCTGGCTATTTTCACAGCTTTTTTTTGTCTACTTGCCAATGATGTCCTCATTTCCAATAATAATAATAATGATAAACTTGGAAGAGAACTTGGAGGTCATCTAGTCCAACCCCCTGTTCAGGCAGGAAACCCTATACCATTTCTGACAAATGGCTGTCCAGTTTCTTCTTAAAAACTTCCAGTGTTGGAGCATTCACCGCTTCTGGAGGCAGGTGGTTCCACTGGTTAATTGTTCTTACTGTCAGGAAGTTTCTCTTTAGTTCTAGATTGCTTCTCTCTTTGGTTAGTTTCCACCCATTGCTTCTTGTCCTGCCTTCAGGCACTTTGGAAAATAGCTTGACTCCCTCTTCTTGTGGCAGCCCCTGAGATATTGGAACACTGCTATCATGTCACCCCTCGTCCTTCTCTTCATTAAACTAGACATACCCAATTCCAGCAACCGTTCCTTATATGTTTTAGCCCCCAGTCCCCTAATCATCTTTGTTGCTCTTCTCTGTACTCTTTCTAGAGTCTCAACATCTTTTTTACATCGTGGTGACCAAAACTGGATGCAGTATTCCAAGTGTGGCCTTACCAAGGCATTGTAAAGTGGTATTAATACTTCACATGATCTTGATTCTATCCCTCTGTTAATGCAGCCTAGCACTGTGTTGGCTTTTTTGACAGCTGCAGTACACTGCTGGCTCATATTTAAACGATTGTACACTAGGACTCCGAGATCCCTCTCACAGTTACTACTATTGAGCAAGGTACCCCCTATACCAGTGATGGCGAACCTTTTAGAGACCGAGTGCCCAAACTGCAACCAAAAACCCACTTATGCATCGTCGGGTGCCGGGTGGGTATGGCTCATTGGGTGGGCGTGGCTGCGGTGGTAACAGCAGACTGGGTGGGACTAAAAAGTTCAATCAATCAATTCCAACTTTGCAAGATCTTTTTTTTTCCCATGAGAAGTTGAAATTGACTGATTGATTGAACCTTTTTTTGTTGTACATGGTAGCAGAGGCCTAAAGGGAAAAGGTTTTATAAAACCCAGCTGAAGGCCTAGGCCTAGGGCGACGGCACGCGTGCCCACAGAGAAGGCTCTGAGTGCCGCTTCTGGCACCTGTGCCATAGGTTCGCCACCACTGCCCTATACTATACCTGTACATTTGGTTTTTCTTGCCTAAATGTAGAACCTTACTTTTTTCACCATTGAATTTCATTTTGTTAGATAGCGCCCAGTGTTCAAGTCTGTCCAGATCCTCCTGTATCCTAAGCCTGTAAGGAAAGGTAGTGATGAAAATGTGCTGGGTGGAAGAGACTGGTTGGATATCCACCATCAAGCCCCTTAACTGCAGAATACAATCACAGACTTTATTAATCAGTTTGAATGCATAGAATTATGGGCTAGAATGCAGAATCTTAAAAACTGATATAATCCTCCTTTATTATTAACTTCATTAAGTATGATGTCTTTGGAGCTTTTGAACCTTTTTTCACAAAATATTCCCATAACTGTATATTTGATGAACCTCTCATGGTGTCTCCCATCTGCTGATAGTTTGTCTTGAAAGAATCTCTTAAATCCATATTTGAAGAGGAAAGGAAGTAGGGAAGCAAAGGTTCTGGGAAGATGGGCTGGTGGGCCAGCACATGAACCATGCAAAAGAAGAAGGAGGCAAGAGTACACAAGACTTACCATACTTGACTCATGCACCCATTTCACATTTTGTTTCCACTGAACCCCAGAACAACTGAAATCCAGGTTTTAAAAAGTCCTGCTGAATTGCAAACCATCCAGGATGGTTTGGGAGAACTTCTGAGGCAAGGTGTTTTTGCTTTGAAACAAGACATATTTTTGTTTCATGTACATTTTAGATCTGTTTACTTCTGCCTGGGCCAGTTCTGACCATCTAAAAATAAACATATAGCAAAGGGAAAACAGTATGAGAGAACTTATAGGAGGAAGTCATGACAATTCAAGATTCATATTTCTTATTGGATATATTATTTATCAGTTTATCCACTCCTATTATAGAATGGAGAAAGTAGACACAATCTGCTATCCTGGTATGTAATCTCCCAAATATGCAGGCATATTTATGACTCTGATGAAGGAAAATATTTGTAGCTCAGGGTTGAAATGAGGGGTACTCTGAGCTTGGTTGTTTTTTGCAGATGTTTCATTACCCAAACTAGATAACATCATCAGTGATATCACTTAGTTTGGTTAATGAAACGTCTGCAAGAAAACAACCAAGCTCAGACATTGGCAAGGATCCCTCATACTTATGACTAAGGTTTTTCAAATGCATGGGCATACAATGGCGCGCGCGCACGCACGCACGCGCGCACGCGCGCACACACACACACACAGTTTCTAACCAGGTACTGTAACCAACTGGAGAAGGGAATTTGAAATGGACTAAGGAGCTGTCAGGAAGTGTTTTGAATGGAAAGGAGAAAATAAATAAGCTAGTAAGCAAAGATGGTCTTAAGCGGTCCTGGACTGATGAGCAGAAAGACTTCATAACAATAGATCAGTTTGTCTGACCCAAATTTCTGGAAGAACAAGACATGAAAACAGAAGATAATACTTCCGCTAGCACAAGAATTTGCCAGCTCACATCTTATGTCCTTGATTCAAAGAATAGTTTACTATATTTAAAGTAGAAGCCAAATCAAGAGAATGGGCACTAAAGCTGAATGCAACCTGCACTTCTATTGAAAAGAATCGGTCTTTTAAAGAAACAAATGCTTTCTGTACTGGGTACTTTAGGAATATTTTTTTTAAATCAAACTAATTCACAAGAAGATGTTAGCATATTGTCTTTTGATCAATCCTAAGAAATCCCACACACACACACTCACAACCCCTTTTCTTATGTACTGCCCTTTTTGTTAACAGTTGAATCTAAAGCTCCAGGTTTCATTCTGCACAATTGCTTTCTACATTATCTGCATTATTCTCTTAAATTTTATATCCTTAAATTTTTATTTGTTAAATGGAAAGAGGCTTCTTTTTAATTAAAACATGACATTCAAGGAAGGGTCTAGAAACTTTCTGGAATAAATCAACTGTAACTCTTCAAGTATGATCATATTCAGTGGTGGGATTCAGCCGTTTGCACCACTTCATCAGAACCAGTAGCTAATTTTTTGTTGCCCAGGTCCAGAATGGACTTCTGGAAGCGGCATCCACACAGAGAACCGGTTGTTCACATATTTGAATCCCACCACTGATCGTATTCCCTTATACTCCAAGGTATGGAGAGCCACCTCCAGATCATAGATTTCCAGAAAGAGTACAGAGAAGAGCAACAAAGATGATTAGGGGACTGGAGGCTAAAGCATATAAGGAACGGCTGCTGGAATTGGGTATGTCTAGTTCAGGGGTGTCAAACTGACGGCCCACGGACTGGATGCGTCATTGCAAAACCGCGCCCATCCCATTGCCGGCAATGGCAAACAAGCTCTGATACATCATGAGACATTGCGAGTTTGACATGTCTGGTCTAGTTTAACGAAGAGAAGGACGAGGGGGGACATGATAGCAGTGTTCCAATATCTCAGGGGCTGCCACAAAGAAGAGGGAGTCAAGCTATTTTCAAAGGACCTGAAGGCAGGACAAGAAGCAATGGGTGGAAACTAAGCAAGGAGAGAAGCAACCTAGAACTAAGGAGAAACTTCCTGACAGTTAGAACAATTAACCAGTGGAACAACCTGCCTCCAGAAGCGGTGAATGCTCCAACACTGGAAGTTTTTAAGAAGAGACTGGACAGCCATTTGTCCAAAATGGTATAGGGTGTCCTGCCTGAACAGGGGGTTGGACTAGATGACCTCCAAGGTCCCTTCCAACTTTACTACTACTACTACTACTACTACTACTACTACTACTACTACTACTACTACTATTATTATTATTATTATTATTATTATTATTATTATTATTATTATTATTATTATTATTATTATTATTATTATTATGGAATAAATGCAAACTAAATTGAAAATAGAATCTGGCAAATTTCATTGCGGTCTTTTTTTTTTTTTTTTTTACCATTAGATAGCTGTGATTACCCACCTAGGTTTCATTCTGCTGAGTTAATGGATGAATATAAAGAAAAAGATTTCTTTCCTGCTGGATCAACAGTGAAATACAAATGTCGACCAGGTTACATGAGAGCCTCTAGGCTGTATTCTATTACATGTAATAGAAACCAGCAGTGGTCAGATGTTCGGGAGCCCTGTAAACGTAAGTCTTTTTATATTCTTATTAAACAAATTCTGTAAATTTATGTAAGGGAACAGATTTTTCTGCTAAATTCAGATAGAAACTTTGAAACAGTTTTATGCATTTTGTGTTACAATGTAGACTGTTTTTTATTAGGAAAAACATGTGGACATCCAGGAGAACCAGATGGAGGCAGATTGCTTGTAACAGACGATTTTGACTTAGGATCCACTGCAAATTACCAGTGTAATGAAGGGTAAGATTCAGGGAATCCCAACATAATTTCCAGTGGTGTGATTCTTCTTCTTTCTTCCTCCTTTGAACAGTGTAACCTGAAATTGTTTGGTAAGAACTCTTCTGGGTGGAATGGAGGAAATCTCACTTTCCTCACCAGTCATTGGGCAAGGCCTATGCTTCAATGAGAAAGGAGTAGAGATATAAAATTTCTGGAAATTTTGAAGCCATGAGAAAAAACCATTTTCTCCCCTGATTTTTTCCCAGAAAAAAAATATAAATTTTGGAAAAAATTGTGGAATAGGTTTACAAATTGAGTGAAATGCAGTGTATATAAAAGTATTATTCTTGCAATAAAACAGGTACCCAACCCCCTTTCTCTCTAAAGCAGGGGTGTCAAACTCAATTTCATTGAGGGTCGCATCAGCGTTGCGGTTGCCCTTGGGGGGCCGGGTGGGTGTGGCCAGGGTGGGTGTGGCCTACTGGGTGGGCATGGATGGAGTGGGTGTGGCCTACTGAGTGGGCATGGCCAGCTCTACATCATTCACGTCAAGGGTGCCTGTGGGGGCCTGGGCAGGAGTGGGACAGATCTGAGGGTCTCTGGCAGAAGGGGGTGGGACCGGGGCAAGCGCCAAGGCATGGTCCATTTCTTCATTCCTCACAAAGGGTGACACCTCCCCAGCATGCACCCAGGGGGCGGGGCCAACACAGCAGTGGCTGGTTCCTCGCTGTTTCCAGACGGTCTTGTGGAGCTAAGACTGAATGTGTTTCAGCATAGATGGCCACCACAAAATTGTACATTGGCTCCCGCCCGGCCTGGTCCAAGGCCAACGCAGCGGGGGCCGTTCCCTCACTGTTTCCAGGATGGCTTCGGGAGCCACATGAAACCACTTTGCGGGCCGCATCCAGGCCCCGGGCCTTGTATTTGACATGTCTGCTCTAAAGCAACAAAAAAAGCAAGAAACCATCATCATGCAAATTAAACTGGAGCTTTTTCCATGCAGTGCCCCCTAGTGGCACAAATGCATATTTCTCTTGCTTGGGAACCACATTGAGAAGTATAGAGTTACTTGAATTGTATTCCAAGATTTGCTTGTCTTCAGCTAAGACAGGGGTAGGCAACCTTGGCTCTTTTATGACTCGTGGACTTCAGTTCCTGGCTCAGGAATTCTGGCAGTTGAAGTCCACGAGTCATAAAAGAGCCAAGGTTGCCTACCCCTGAGCTAAGAGAACTTGCAATAATTTTAGACTTAACAAAAAGTCTCAGAAATATTTCATTAAGCTCTTCATGTTATGTAGTTTGAATACAATGTCATATATATATTATTTATCATTGGAAAAGAACATAATTCCACACTCCTTTTTTCCCAGTTTTTCCGGAAAAAAAACAGTTTTGAAAAAAAAATGGAAAACCCCCCATTTTTTCCAGTTTTATTTCCAGGCCTTCCCATTTCTGGGAAGGAGCAGTACTGGCCAGGTTGGGAGT
>NW_015386850.1:636771-637920 GCF_001527695.2 Protobothrops mucrosquamatus | reverse complement strand
CATGTTATGTAGTTTGAATACAATGTCATATATATATTATTTATCATTGGAAAAGAACATAATTCCACACTCCTTTTTTCCCAGTTTTTCCGGAAAAAAAACAGTTTTGAAAAAAAAATGGAAAACCCCCCATTTTTTCCAGTTTTATTTCCAGGCCTTCCCATTTCTGGGAAGGAGCAGTACTGGCCAGGTTGGGAGTCTTCAACCTGCTGCTTTATTTTTGCGTCTTTCTCTTTTGATCTAAGTTTGCTAAAACAAAAGCATCCGCAAAAATTAGGACTAAGTTGAATGAAAAGGAAGGACAATTACAGATTACATCAATGAACAGTGGAGTAAGAAATTTTTCTTTCCATTATATGATTTTAAACATACAATTTTTTTTGCCAAAATAAGATTTAGCAATCATGGAAACTAATTTCTCCTGCACGTTGCTATTTTGCTATCTAGCAATCTGTCTCTAACAATTCACATATATCTATTCTGTCTACACATATGAATGCACATAAATATTGACTGACACCATATGAATAAAAAATCATGGGATGAATGAATACTAAAATACTTTATGAGACCTTTAGTCATAGATTATTTATTCCTGCATTTTACTCAGTCCTGAAGGCCACCTTGGAACTGAAACATCTCTAAGCAGCTCATTTTGAACTAGAGAAGACAAATGGATCTAGAATATTCATTTGATCCCAACCATCTAAAGTCTGCATCCTTAAACAAAAAACAAAACAGTGATGTTGAGACTTTAGAAAGAGTACAGAGAAGAGCAACAAAGATGATTAGGGGACTGGAGGCTAAAGCATATAAGGAATGGTTGCTGGAATTGGGTATGTCTAGTTTAACGAAGAGAAGGACGAGGGGGGACATGATAGCAGTGTTCCAATATCTCAGGGTCTGCCATAAAGAAGAGGGAGTCAAGCTATTTTCCAAAGCGCCTGAAAGCAGGACAAGAAGCAACGGGTGGAAACTAATCAAGGAGAGAAGCAATCTAGAACTAAGGAGAAACTTCCTGACAGTGAGAACAATTAACCAGTGGAACAACCTGCCTCCAGAAGCGGTGAATGCTCCAACACTGGAAGTTTTTAATAAGAGACTGGACAGCCATTTGTCCGAAATGGTATAGGGTTTCCTGCCTGAGCA
>NW_015386850.1:631319-632802 GCF_001527695.2 Protobothrops mucrosquamatus | reverse complement strand
TTGTGCTTCCATAATGTTGAATTCCAATATTGCATGGTCACTTCCTCCCAAGGTTCCTATGGCTTCAACACCTTCTATCATTTCATCTCTGTTAGTGAGAATTAGGTCCAAAATGGCTAATCCCCTAGTTCCCTTCTCTACTTTTTGGGAGACAAAGTTGTCTGCTAGGTTTGTCAGGAATCTGTTTGATCTTCCACTCAGTGCAGTGTTTGTCTCCCAGTTGATATCAGGGTAGTTAAAGTCCCCCATCACTATTGTGATGTGCTTCCTACATGCCTTAGTTAGCTGATTAGCAAAAGGTTCATCTATTTCCTGTGTTTGGTTGGGTGGCCTATAGTATACACCTATGGCAATGTCGTTCCCCCCCCCTTTTATATTGACCCATATGCATTCAGGACAGTTTTCATCATTGCTGTGCTCTATTTCTGTAGAGATGTAGTTATTTCTTATATAGAGAGCAACTCCACCTCCTCTTTTATTTGGCCTGTTTCTTTTAAATAATTTAAATCCCTCTAGCTGTGCGTTCCATTTGTGGGTTTTGTCCCACCATGTTTCCGTTATGGCAACAATATCATATCTGCCCTCATTAACCTGAAATTCTAGTTCTCCCTGTTTGCTGTTCATACTCTGTGCATTTGTGTATAGACATTTGAGTCCTTTATGACCAACCCTGTGTTTACTTCCTACATAACCTGTGTGGTGCCTGAGTTCCCCTAATGTCTTGCCACCTATTTGGTTAGTGTACTTTGTGTGGCACTCGCTATTAAGAGCTTGATTTTGCTTGACAGCAAGGTTGATGTTCTTGTCCATACACACATCTATGTTACATGCACTGATAGCCCTATAATTTTTAGATTGCCGGGGACAGAGATGTTCTGTATCAGTTAGCTCACTGTCTCCGCTGTTTAGTTTAAATATTTCTCCAGAAAATCTGTGAATTTATAGCCAAGTAACTCAGTCCCTTTCTTTGATGGATGCAATTTTGTACATTTCTTCATTGGACCAGCTCCTGACATCGTGACTAATATATCCAAACCCTTCCCCTTTACTCCACTCCTGAGATAAATTTCATTGCTAGTCAGAAGAGGGAAAGGAAGACAGGATAATTTAATACTCTCCTTCCATACACATTGTTTCCTCTACTAAGATAAAATAAGGATAATAGTGCGCTGTAGGCAATATCCTGTCTGACCTTAGCTGTCAAGGGACATGTTGGGTGGCTAGAAGAGGAAGAGAGGACCATTAGTATATTTGGGTGACAACATGTGAGAGACTTCATGTTCAACTGCATTCATTTCTTTAGCAGCCTTTGTGTTTGCAGCTTTTCCTTAGTTTCTTGGGAGTTCTTATCCATCAACAAGCAGGTGAAAGTCTCTTTTTACTAAGTTTATCATCTGTTCAAAAGATTATATTTTCAAATCAAAGGTATGGTTCTTCATGCTGGAAGAGGAATGTTTGGAAATTATGTTCCCTAAAAAGAAAG
>NW_015386850.1:606554-628139 GCF_001527695.2 Protobothrops mucrosquamatus | reverse complement strand
TGTGAAATATTCATATGATATATAGTTATAAAGTTAAGTTCGGAATGTCTTGGCATAAGAAAGATACAACTTTTCTTTTCTTTTCTAGAAAAATCATGTGGCCATCCAGGAGAACCAGAAAATGGTAGGCTTATTGTATCAGGAGATTTTCTGTTTGGTTCTACATTAAGTTATATTTGTGAGGAAGGGTAGGTATACAAAAAACTCGTATTGTTTTCATATATTTTGCAATAAGACTGGTGGATGGAAATTTACATCCCGATTTTTCAGAAGAATGGATTTTGAGCTAGGATGAGTTTCCAAGATGAATATTATTATGGTCAACTGAGCAGACATATTTCCAAAGTAGATTTGTGCATCAGACAAAGAATTTGGTGCTTTTTTATATGTTTCTGCATGCACATGCATACTACTATCCTAGTTCAAAAAGTGTTGCTATGATGAAGAACAAGGTGGTGCTTCTCTGCTTATATATAAAAGCTGATTGAACAAAAAAAGAGCTTGTAGTGAGACAAATAGGAGGAAATAGCCAAAATATGGTTTGCATTGGCCATAGTATATTGTCCAAGCCCAGCAGCAAGTGGTTTGTTCAATAGAATATGGCTTGATGCAAAGCATGACCCCACTGAAAGTGTTGCAAGTTGCACACTTTCACCCTGAGGATCATTACAGACTTTTGTAGAACTTAATACAGGCAGATAGGATTGCACTTACAGTGAAATCATGTCAGAAATCTACTGATTCATTTCTCCAATTTATTCTCATCCCTATTAGATATGGTTAATGTAAGTAGTTTTTTATTGCAGGTGGTCTTTGGCGTACAACCATTCATTTGTAACTTTTTTTGAAATTGCAACAGCACTGAAGAAAGTGACTTATGACTATTTTTCACACAAGTGTTGCAGCATCCCCATAGTCATGTGATCAAAATTTGGATGCTTGGCAAGTGTTTTCTATTTATGATGGCTGCGGTGTCCTGAGGTTAAGTGATCATCTTTTGTGATCTTCTGCCAAGCAAATCAATGAAGAAGCTGGTTTCATTTAACCCTGTTACTAATTTAACAACAGTAGTGATTTACTTAACAACTGTGGCAAGAATTTAAGAGGACAATCACTTAAATATGAGCCAGGAGTGTGCTGCAGCTGCCAAAAAAGCCAACACAGTGCTAGGCTGCATTAACAGAGGGATAGAATCAAGATCACGTGAAGTGTTAATACCACTTTACAATGCCTTGGTAAGGCCACACTTGGAATACTGCATCCAGTTTTGGTCACCATGATGTAAAAAAGATGTTGAGACTCTAGAAAGAGTACAGAGAAGAGCAACAAANACTGCATTCATTTCTTTAGCAGCCTTTGTGTTTGCAGCTTTTCCTTAGTTTCTTGGGAGTTCTTATCCATCAACAAGCAGGTGAAAGTCTCTTTTTACTAAGTTTATCATCTGTTCAAAAGATTATATTTTCAAATCAAAGGTATGGTTCTTCATGCTGGAAGAGGAATGTTTGGAAATTATGTTCCCTAAAAAGAAAGAGTGCGATCAGTTCTCAAGGAGGCCATTATTTACATAGAGCTAGACTAAGTTTTACTACTGCTCTTTCATTTTCAGTTCTATGTTGTATGAATCCAGAGAATTATTAGATCCAAAGAAGTTTATCAACCCATATTAACAATTATCTTTGAATGTGATTTTGGCTATACTCTAAAAGGCAATCATACAATTCAGTGCCAACATGACATGTGGGATTTTCCAGCATCCATCTGTCAGTGACATGTAGTGAAGCTGGATTTCATCAATGCCTCTCATAAGTAGAAAACTTAATTAATTCCCATCCTGTCTCCCTCCCATCCCCATGCTTGCCAGTTTCTTCTATGAACACTAAATTTGAAAGAAGCCTTCTTGAGCGTTTTCTTATTAATTAACAGCATGCTATTTTGAGAACAGAATGTTGATGCCCATTCACTCTATTTATTCATTCAATTTATATAGCCACCCATTTCACCAAACAAGTAACTCTGGGCAGTATGCAACAAAACTAAGCACCCAATAAAAACCTGAATACCATTATAAAACCATAAAAAGACTATAAAAACAGAGCAAGAACAAAGAAGTAGCATACAAAGGGATTTTAATAATAATGGAACATATCAGTTCTCCTATTCTCCGGAGGTGCCAGGTCTGCTGGCATAATCAGATCTTAAGGGACCTTCAGAAGCTCAGATCTCACCTGAGTGGGGAGAAGATTCATCACAGCAGAAAAGGCCCACTGCCTCGGGGCTGCCAAATGTAGCTCCCTGGCCAACAGAATCCATAACATACTGGATCTGATGGGATGGGCAGATGGATTTGGGGAGAAAGGGTTTCTCAAGCACCCCTATTCCATGAAGGGCTTTCAACATGAACACCAGCACCTTAAATTAGAACCAGAAGCAAACTAGTAACCAATGCAGCTTGCAAAGCAGAGGTATAATGTGTGTTCTACGGGAACATTCATAACTGCTTACGTTGCTCCATTTTGTACCAGCTGAAATTTCTGGATAGTCTTCAAGGATAGCCCCAGCTAGAGTACATTGCACTAATGCAGTGGTTCTCAACCTTTTTAATGCTGCGACCCCCAACCGGTCGTAAGTCGAGGACTAAACCGGTTGTAAGTCGAGGACTAAACCGGTTGTAAGTCGAGGACTACCCAACTGGTCGTAAGTCGAGGACTTTCCCTGCCCAGGAGCGCCACGCATGCGTGGTTCCGCCCCCTGCGCTGGCCGAGGCATAGCTGGCAAGCGGCAGAGACGGAGCAGGCCGACCACCAGCTGGCCCAGCTCAAGGGAGGTAAGGCACCCGCCGGAAAAGGGGAAAAAAATGGTGGACAGCCTTGCTTGGCGACCCCCGTGAAATGGTCGATTGACCCCAAATGGGGTCGCGACCCATAGGTTGAGAACCGCTGCACTAATACAACCAGGAGGTGACCATGAGTAGGGTCCCTCAATCTGGGAATGGGCACAATTTGCACACAAAATGAAGTTGTGCAAAGGCCCTCTTAGCTGCAGCTGCCACCTGTTCATTAAGCAGGAGTCATGAATCCAGAGGGACCACCAAATTGAAAGGATGCTTTGGAACATTTCACAATCACTTTTTGAGGGAGAACTTCTCAATCTTGAAAGAAATGTATCAGCCCAAGGTACATTCTTAATCTCTTTTTCTTCCCAATCTTCTCCCTTTTTCTTCTAGTGGTGCAATGCCAGACACCCCCAGACATTCAAAATGGGACTCGCAGCAACCAGGAAACAGCAGTATTCCCCAGTGGAATGTTTGTGAAATATACATGCAATCCAGGCTACGCTCTGATTGGAGAGGCAACTATACAATGTATGGATAATGGCACATGGTCTTCTCCTGCCCCTAATTGTGAAGGTACATTTCATGACCACAGCATTTTGCATATTGGCTCTTGAAGTGCTGAAGTATTTTTTTTAGTGAAGGAATTTAATCAGAAATTGAATCATAAAATCTAACAATAAACACTGAGTTCATTTTTTCTTTCTTTCTTCTTTTTTTAAATCAGGAGGTAACTGTGCCACCCCCATTAGGTTAGACTTTGCAGAGCTCACTGATGAGTACCAGAAAATGAATTCCTTTCCTGTTGGGTCATTGGTGCGATACAAATGCAACCCAGGTTATGTTAAGCACCCTCGAATGAATGCCTCTTCTATATGTATCAGGAATCAAGTGTGGTCAGAAGTTCAAGAATTTTGTAAAAGTGAGTTTCTTTTTATATATTTTTAAAATAGGTGCAAATATTCTTCATTTTTTAAATGTATTGTGAAATATTCATATGATATATAGTTATAAAGTTAAGTTCGGAATGTCTTGGCATAAGAAAGATACAACTTTTCTTTTCTTTTCTAGAAAAATCATGTGGCCATCCAGGAGAACCAGAAAATGGTAGGCTTATTGTATCAGGAGATTTTCTGTTTGGTTCTACATTAAGTTATATTTGTGAGGAAGGGTAGGTATACANAAAAGAGTTTGGACAACCATTTGTCTGAAATGGTATAGGGTTTTCTGCCTGAGCAGGGGTTGGACTAGATGACCTCCAAGGTCCCTTCCAACTTTATTGTTGTTGTTGTTGTAAAATGGAGTAAAACTCACTTAATAACTGTCTCGCTTTGCAACAGAAATTTTGGGCTCAATTATGGTCGTAAGTCAAGGACTATCTATATTTATGTGTGGATATTTTAGATTAGAGACCTAGATTGCTTGTCCAAACAAGATTGAGTTTGAAAGGCAGAATATTATAAGTGAAGACTGCAAGAGATATGCTTTCCTGTAATAATTCTTCAATATGCACATTCATTGTTTGTTCTTTGTAAGTACTGGTAATAGATTTTCAGTGTTGTTAGCACATGGTCTTCTAGGAGTTGCTGAGTTGTAATTGTTCTATTGTTTTCCACTGGCATTTCTGGGAATGGCTGAAAGGAAATTGAACCCAGGAAAAATAAGTGGCCATCCCATAGTAGTTTCTATTTTAATGCAGGTACATTTTGATTGGACAGTCTTCCATACAATGTGTCTTGCATGAAAAAAAAGTAAAATGGACTGACAGCCTTCCTGAATGTCAGCGTAAGTAGAGCATATAATTATATTTATTTAGCTAAATAATGATTCCAATGTGACCTCTTTTCAAAATCATGTCTGATATCATGTACTTCAATGAACAAGCAGGTCTGGAAATTTGGAAAGCTAAAATGCTATTAATCTGGAG
Source organism: Protobothrops mucrosquamatus (assembly GCF_001527695.2). Lineage (NCBI taxonomy): Eukaryota > Metazoa > Chordata > Lepidosauria > Squamata > Viperidae > Protobothrops > Protobothrops mucrosquamatus. The sequence continues at coordinate 623,382 of NW_015386850.1, read as the reverse complement.
AATGCCAAAGTTCAGAATAAAAGCTTTAGTTGTGGATATGAAGCATGTTCATCACAGTTGGTGATATCACTATCAAAAATGGGGTCTAACCTACCATTAATGTCTCATGTGCAGACTCCATTCAAATTGATGAGTCTGATATTAGAGCACAGCAGTGCAGGCAAAGTGTAATTCAAGGTACAATATGCTCTTGTACATTATTATAAAATAACCTTATAATTTTTGTATGTACAAATTCAGAGATTTCATCTTTTGATTTAAAGAACATGTGCACAAAATAATTTTTACTAACTTTCTATCCCATTAGGAACTGATTAAATAACATAAATAAAATAATATTGTTTTTAACTAGAAAATTTGTGGCAGCTTCATTTTATCATTTTCAGTGCAGCATAAACTGTCATGAACACAATTGTGTTGCAATAATTAATCTTGAAAATGCTAAAGAATTGAACATATTTTTGCAATTACATCTAAAAGTCACATTATTTGCCTGAATCCATTTTTTGGGATTTTGTAGCGGCTTATCATATCTTTGTGATTTTTCCTGGAGTCTGGGAAAAGAGAGATATGACTTAAAACATATGGATTTTTGATTGATGGATGCATATATTAATCAAATTTTATGTTAATTGATACTTTTACATACTGCACTAATAGGCACTGAGAGATTTATTGTCCACAGAAAAATCAGAATATTTCAGAGCCTCCAGTATAGTGTTGGGAAGCCTGTGGATCTCCATATTGTATATTGTTCAAAAACAGTTCCCATTACCTAATGCCATTCCCAAGGATATCTGGATCTGATGGGAATCTGGGAGTCCAGCAAAATCTTGAATGTTCCAACTGTACCACTTCCCACCTCTTTTTTAATGTTCTTTTAGTGTCATACTCTCAAAGAAAATAACATAGGTTATTTTGGTAACAATGGTTCATCTAAAATGCCATAGGAGTAGATGTCCATGGCTGTGAACAGTAGATGCCTTGGTCACATGGGGACCATCCATTTTTAATATCTCCCCATTGCTGCCAGAGGAATGAATTTGAGGGTTGCAGTAGGGAGGAGACTGAGAACTGACCAGACTGTGATCCAACTGTAGTGCAGATGTGATCTTCAGTGACAAATGGAAAATAATCAGAATTCAACAAAACCCAAATATTCATTTCCTCCAGGCAGTAATTTCTTCTATTTGCATGTCAACATCCCAACATCAATTGAAGTTCAATTCAGATATCCAAAAAAAGAGAAAATGCTTATGCCACAACACTCTTGTTAAATGACATCAGCCAATCAAACATGCCTGAAGCCCAGAGGTCATGATGAATTTTTTTTTAACTTAGAACTGATGATGTTATGTAGTTTACTAATGAAACATCTGCAACAAAACCATCAACCTTTGAGAGCACCAAAGATCCCACAATTCATTGCCAAACTACAAATTTTGTCTTGTATTGCAACCTTTATTAGTTTTCAGTTTTGATAACTATCAGTATTTAATTTCAACAATTGTTTTTTCCCCATATTGATTCTGCCCAAATAAAACTTTCTTATTATCTGTCCTTTAGGTGTATTTTTTTCTAGTCCAAGCTTACCAAAGTTTCAGTTGAGTGAAAATGGTCTGACTTCTTCTTTTTTTTAAATCCTTTTTCTGTATGTCCCTGAAACAACATCAAAGAAACAATGTGAAAAATTACATGTCAGAGATAGTTATACACTGTTTTTAAAAGAAGAGTACTAAGACCCCATAATATCAATTGCTTGTAAAAGCCTTAAAAAAGGCAAATTACTGACTCCATAGTAGTTCTTTATTTACAGCTGCAACTGCCACAGCAGATAATGATGCTTGAAATAGCATACGTGTTTTACATTTGACCATTCTTTTAACAACATATTGCATTAGAGTCATGAATATTATAAATGTTCCAGGCTTTATATCTACTCTCTGATAAGGAAAATGAAGTTCATTTATTTTTATAACACAATCTTTACCTTTTTCTAGCTATCTTGTGTTCATCACCACCAAATATTCCCCATGGCAAGCACAGTGGAATGTATTCGGAAGAGTTCGACTATGGGACAGCTGTAAGGTATACCTGTGACGAAGGCTACCCCCTTATTGGAAATGCCTCTATTTACTGTACATCTAAGGATGGGATAAACGGAGAATGGAGTGGCCGTGCATATTGTGGAGGTGAGTTTTCCTGCTCCAATCCTTGGTTCTTGTGTTCCTTCCCAAGCAAGGACCATCAGCTGCTAACCAGAAACATTTAAGATGATTTTTTCAAACATTTCCTTGGGCACCTCACACTGACAAACTAATTACCTCTATTCCTTAGCTACCCAAACTGAACTAATCAGGCCTGACACTTTTACAGAGCGATTCCAATTTTTCTCCTTATGTGCTTCTGATATATGTTTCATTTTTCAGTGCCACAGTGTCCATCTCCTCAGATCAAGAATGGAAGGATTGTGGCTGGAGTTTCCAGAATCTACACATATAACCAGAAAGTTAGTTTTGAGTGCATTGGGGGCCACAGTATGGTTGGCTCCAAAGTGAGCTATTGCCAAATGGATAGTACATGGAATCCCCCCCTTCCTGTCTGTGAATCTGGTAAGGATGAATCTGGATTTTCTATTTTTTGAACAATATTAAACTTCTGTTCTTTTTTGACTATGCATTCCAATTTCCTTCATTCTCAGTCAGTGGAAACTATGGTGCTCGCAGTTGGGCCTAGAGAACAACTAGTATGTTACTTTTCCCCCTGATGTATCATCCCAGAGTCTATTCTTAATTTGATTTTCTTCCCAATCTTCTCTCTTCTTCTTTTAGGGAGGCAATGCCCACCACCCCCAGACATTCAAAATGGGATTCGCAGCAACCAGGAAACAGGAGTATTTCAAAGTGGAATGCTTGTGAAATACACATGCAATCCTGGCTATGTTCTGATTGGAGCGGCAACTCTTCATTGCACAAATGCTGGCAGATGGTCTTCTCCTGCTCCTAACTGTGAAGGTACCTTTTGTGACCACAACATTTTTTCTGTAAGCTCTTGAAGAAAGTCCAGAAACAGAGGATCACTCTTCACATGGGTTTCCATTTATTTACTGAATGAAATGTTTAGAAAGAAATCCTTAACTTGCTTCAAAAGCTGCTGTGGTGTCAGAACTAGCAATATTTAGGCTAGAGTCCAACATTTTATAACTGATGATTTGAAGCTTCACTGAAGGGGGTCTGGAAAAGGAATAACTGCTGACAAAAAGCCCTTTCCTGGGCTATTCCTTTTGGGGGGAATCATGGTGCTGCTCTCCCCATCTCTAGTGTTCATGTGGGAATAGTTGCAGAGAGCTATGAATAGTTTGGAAATCTTTTATTGGGACTGATGTGATATTAGTGTGAATTTAGTTTTTGAAAAGCACACATTTAGGGTTTTTTTTAAAAAAAATGAAATAATAAAAGCATATGTACTCAATTAATAATAAGCCTTGAGTTCTTCAAGACAGGGTCTGATGAATAAGCCTACTAACCTTGCAGACTATGAAAAATATCCATTCTTGGTCTGTTTTACTCATTCTCATGTCCATATTTGGGATAAATGCACAATGCACCAAAAACAAGGTTATATCAGAATTTTGTGTTCAGACCCAATGCAAATTATGATAAAGAAATTCTGGATTTATAAATCAAGGAGAATCATGATTTTGAGTTCTACATTCTTGATGAAAAATTAGTATAAAACTAAATTATAAAACTAGTATAAAACTAAATAGGAAATGCCATCAATTATTGGTATTTTTAAATCCTGCAGTGTAATTGATGTAAGAGGAAGATATTGTTTTCCCTTTTCTAAAGTGTTTAGGTTTTCAAAATATATGCACCTTGTTAACTATTTTTGGTAGGAAAGAACATAAAGAAATTCTACTCTTTTTATTTTTGGTTGACTGTTCTCTAATTAATAGTGTTCTGTAATTAAAATTGAGAAAGTTATAGAAAATTAGTGTAGGTAATCAGGTAGAATTAGGAATAATCGAAGTTTCCCTATCTATCAAATTGAACATGGCAATAGTATGTTCAGTGATAATGCTAATAGTATTAATAATATTAATAATAGCTGACTATTTTAAATTTGTTTGTTTCTTTGTTTTGGAGGCACCTGTGGCCTTCCCATTCAGTTAGATTGGGCAGAGATTGCAGATGAATAATAAAAAATTAAGTTGTTTCTTCTGGATTCAGTTGTGAAATATATATGTCATCCTGGTTATGTTAGGAATCCTGAACTGAAAACCATAATGATGTGCATTAGGAATAAGATTTGGTCAAAAATTCATGAATTCTGTCAAAATGAGTCTTCCTTTACTCTGATCAATCTATAAGATAGGATGGATATCCTTTCAGAGTGTATCAAAGTCTTAACCTTTGGGAGTGTATTTGTTGGTTGCTAAATACAGACAGAAACCTTGAATCAGTTTTATACATTTTGTGTTACCCAAAACATAACATGGAAAAGTAGAATCTCTCTGTTTTCTACTAGGAATATCATGTGGACATCCAGGAGATCCAGAGGGTGGCAGATTGCTTGTAACAGGAGATTTTCACTTTGGTTCCACTGTAAATTATCAATGTGAGGAAGGGTAAGTTTCAAGGAATCCAGCACAATTTCCAGTGGTGAGATTATTCCTGTTTCTTTCTTCCTTCTTTGAATAGTGTAACCTGAAATTGTCTGATGAGAACTCTTCTGGGTGGGGTGTAGGAAATTTCATTTTCCTCACCAGTCATTGGGCAGGGCCTATACCTCAATGAGGAAGAGGCATGCACACACATACCAAGGAGTTTTTAACATTTTGTTGAAACACTGCAAGCCCCCCACTGTTGTTCTCCAGGTGCCATTAGCAGAGGCTTGTCAGCAAATGGCCCTCCACCAAGGCCCAATAAATCAGAGTCCATAAAGTTTAACCATGAAATACAAAGGCTGAAGTCAAGGCATAAGTCTGCAAGTCCACACATGAAGTCCAAAGTCCAGGCCCAAGCCTCAAGTCCAGGCATGGTATCCAAAGTCCAAATCTAAAACCCAGGCATGAAATCCAAAGTCCAAAAATGAGGTCAGAAAGGAAACAAGGCACAGGTCCAGAATCAGGAAACACGAAGTTAGAGCACATACACGGCAGGGAAGTGAATGGTTGTCTCCAACACCGCTTTGTTCCAGGTATCAGACTAAGTGGTCACCAGCTGGAGCAACTCATTAGGAGAGACGAGGCAGCCTCCTCATGAGTAGCCTCACCTAATTTCCATGTGCCTTCCTCTGCTTGGCTCTATATGCCCTGGGATCTGGCAGGGAGGCAATTCCTCCTTGTCTCCTCTAACCAGGTACAATTATGCCTCTTCTTCACCCTGTACCTCTGGCTGGTCATCCATGCTTCCCAGCTCAGCTGTGTCACTTCTCTTTCCTCTTCAGCCAGGCCCTCGTTCAGTCACCACCCCACCAGCCCTTCCAATGTTCCTGACCTCTCCTCCTCTTGCCCATCCACTCCTGGCATGGCGTCTCCTGCGCCCTCCCCATGCTTCTCTGCGTCCTTTCCCACAATCCCTAGAGCTGGCTCTTGTTGTCTGAGCCAACATCCAGGGAAGCCTGTCCTGGCCAGGTTGGGAGGCCTTAGCCAGCTGTTGCATCTTTCTCTTTCAATCTAAGTTTGCTAAAAACAAAATCGTAAACAAAAATTAGACTAAGCAGAATGAAAAGGAAGGACCACTGTCAGGTTCACAGATTGTATCATTGAACAGCAGAGTTGAACACATTCCTCCTTCTGATATATTTTCTCTAGAAAAAAAAACAGTAGGAAATTTCTGCTTCTATTGTATGATTATAAATATATAAGACTTTTGCCAAAATAAGACTTAGCAGTCATGAAAACTAATGTCTCCTGCACGCTGCTATTTTGCTATCTAGCAATCTGTCTCTACACATAACACATATGCTGTCTGTCTACACATGAATGCATATAAATATCTATTGACACCACATGAATAAAAAAGCATGGGATGAATGAATACTAAAAGACTTAGTCATATTTATTCCTGCATTTTATTCAGACCTGAAGATCACCTCGGAACTGAGACAATTCTAAGCAGCTCATTTTGAATTAGACAAAAGGATGTAGAATGTCCATTTGATTCCAACCATCTAAAGTCTGCATACAAAAAATAAAATGATTTTATGCTGTTTCTTTTGTCTTGCTATAGGTATAGGCTGATTGGAAAGTCTTCCAGAAGCTGTGCATTGTTCGGTAAAACAGTAGCATGGACAGGTGACCCTCCTTATTGCCAGAGTAAGCAGCACTCAAAATGCAGATCTAGCCTAGGATATTTGTTAGAAAAGGTTTATGAATGTCGATATTCTAAAACAGAAACTATAGCAGCGGTTCTCAACCTATGGGTCGTGACCCCATTTGGGGTCGATCGACCATTTCATGGGGGTCGCCAAGCAAGGCTGTCCGCCATTTTTTTTGTCCGCCATTTTTTTCCCCTTTTCTGGCGGGTGCCTTACCTCCCTTGGGCTGGGCCAGCTGGTGGTTGGCCTGCTTCGTCTCTGCCATTTGCCAGCTACGCCTCGGCCGGTGCAGGGGGAGGAACCACGCATGCGCGGTGCTCCCGGGCAGGGAAAGTCCTTGACTTATGACCGGTTGGGTAGTCCTCGACTTACGACCGGTTTAGTCCTCGACTTACGACCGGTTTAGTCCTCGACTTACGACCGGTTGGGGGTCGCGGCATTAAAAAGGTTGAGAATCACTGAACTATAGAGACAGATAAAGTGATGCAAATCATATTAAAGATAATGAAACCTACATAAAAGAGTACTTCACCCTTAGGCAACATTATATCAAGCTGCAAGCAAGTCATATTACAGCATATCCCTAAATGCTAATTGAACTATAATGTTTATCAGAAAATCTATGGACAAACTAGTTACTTCTATCCCTCAGGTATATAAACTGAATCAATCAGGCCTGTCCCTTCTGCAGAGTGATTCCAATTTTTTCTCCTTATGTGTTTCTGATATATGTTTTATTTTTCAGTGACACAGTGTCCATCTCCTCAGATTAAGAATGGAAGGATTGTGGCTGGAATTTTCAGCTCTTACAAATATAACCAGAAGGTTAGCATTGAATGCATTGGGGGCCACAAGATGGTTGGTTCCAGAGAGATCCATTGCCAGGTGGATGGTACGTGGGATCCCCCCATTCCTGTCTGTGAACAGGGTAAGATTTTCCATTTTTAAAAAATAATTTTCAGAGCTCTATTTTATTCTGTTTGACCTAAGCACTACATTTTCCTTCTCTCACAGTGTTGAGAGAATAATAAATTCACAATTGTTGCAGCCAAGAGAACAAGTTGTATCTTAATAATTTTATTATTCAACTATTGACAAAGTGGTATTAAAACATTTATTGAATATGAAAAATGCATTATATTAATTAGAAACAAGTTTCTCCTCTCCTTTCCTCATCTAGGAAAAACACAATCTAAAGTACTGCAAAAAGATAATAGTGAGCAGGACGCAATGCTCTGAGTGGAAGAGGAAACCATATATTTATCTAAAGTAGGGGTAGGCAACCTCAGCTTGTTTATGACTCATGGACTTCAGCTCCCAGAATTCCTGAGTCAGCTTAGCATAGCTGATTCTGGGAGTTGAAGTCCATGAGTCATAAAAGAGCCAAGGTTGCCTACCCCTGAATTCTAAAGGATTAGCATTTGGGAAAATTTCTTCAAGTTTCACTATCTTCTTTCCTTGACTGCTTTCACTCTTTGAAAATCAATAGTGCTTTTATACCTTTTCAGAGATTGAATGCAAGTCACCTCCAGATATCCAGAATGGGGTTCACAGCAACCAGGAAGTAATGGTATTCAAAAGAGGAATGTGTGTGAAATATACATGCAACTTTGGCTATACTCTAATTGGAGATGCTACTATTCATTGCACAGACTCTGGCACATGGACCTTTCCTGCCCCTCATTGTGAAAGTAATTTTTTTTATTAATTGCTGCTGGTAACATAAAGCTTCATAGCATAAAAAAGGCCTTTGGGACTGAATTTGGATATGCAATATACAGGTTAAAGAATCTACTCAATCATAAGCCTCACTAACTTACTCTAAATGAGATATTGCCAGGGTTTTCTAATTGCACTAAGTCCAAAATGTGGTTTGTTTGTTCTGACTTTGTGTATTAGTGAACTCAAAAACAGTTGAGCTTCTGTGACTAGGTTCTGTGGCTTAATATTATAGGTGAACCACTCTATTCAACAAACACGGCTTAAGACATATCTAACCTACTGTATTGGGCTCTGCAATAATGGGAAAAAAATGAGAGCAGAGGAGATCACATAAGGTGTCTAATGCCCTTAGAAAAATGAAGGGATCAACTTGTAGTAAATGGCCTTTAATTGCAACTTTCTACTAAGTATCACATCAAAATGGAATTCTGAACACTGTCCTCTGACTTCCTTTTTTTTTCTTTTAGAATCACAGTGTCCCTTCCCTCCAAGCATAGCCAATGGAAAACATGATGGTTCGGCTTTGCAAATGTTTACTTCTGAAATGGCTGTAACCTATTCTTGTGATCCAGGCTATTTGCTTGTTGGAAAGGCATCTATTTCCTGTGGACCTTCTGGAACCTGGAGCCTTCCTGTGCCATCCTGTGAAGGTAATAAAAACTGCAATGTGTACTGTTTGGGCTAACATGGAATATCATTACTTTGTATTGCACATACCAGTCTTTTCCTTCAATTTATTGTATTTCAAGCACACTTTGAAACCATTTTGAATTATGGAATTCAATTCTTGGGTTGTTGGAAGGCAACTCTCTTGGTTTGATTTGAGAAAAAGATAGCTCTCAAGTAAGAATGCATTGTCATTCTCAATTTGTTCAAAAGGTGACTACCATGGGCAGAATTACCAAAGTTTGTTTCTGGAGAATACATGCATCACATCTGTCACAACAGCTATTCTCTTGGTGGTATGCTGTTTGATCAATTACAGCTTTTGGCAGATCTCGAATGAAGATACTTACCATTCTTTGATCTTTTGTAGTTATGCATTGTCTCCCACCCCCGAAAATCATCCATGGGAAGCATGTTGGTGAAGACTTCACATATGGGAAATCAGTAATCTATATTTGTGATGCCGGCTATTCCTGCATTGGAAACTACAGCATTACATGTATTTGGAACAGCTCAAACTCTGTAAAGTGGAGTGAAGCCCCCAGATGCCAAGGTCCTTTATTGCTTGTATTTTGAAAATCAGTGGCTCAGTCTTCTCTGCTACCTTTCACAGGGATTGGGGTGGCTTGTCAGGAATGGGTGCTTGAAGCCAGATGGAAAAGAGTACTATAATTGGACTGTGCATACTGTCATGCTAATGACTTTTATAGTATTATTTATTGAAGGTCTACAATAGATGTATCACAGCCAATCTGAATGTAATAATTTGGGTGGAATTTGAGAGGTAAATGGACATTGTGGTAATACAGTTGCATCACTTCTTTCTGTAGGTTGCCTTGCACCACAAAGTATTGCCCATGGCAAACGAGACAATGTTACTTTGGAAGATTTCCCCTATGGCTCCTCTGTGACTTATCATTGTGATCCAGGCTTCTTTCTTATTGGAGCACCAACCATTTACTGCCAGACTTCTGGAACATGGGATCAACCTGTCCCTCAGTGTAAAAGCGAAGAATGTATGTGAGAGTTAGTTGTTAAACTTGTTGTACTTCAATAGTGTTAAGTGACATCTGGTGTCAAGGATGTGGGGTGATTCCTACAGTAAGAGCTGCACTGCCTAGACCTCAGTAACTGAAACTGGCAGCATCTGAGAGAAATACATGGGCCAAGGAATCAAGAGCTTTGTCACTGTGTCTCTTGAAAATACATTGTGACAAGATGCAAGCAAGGCCTGTGTTGTCCCACTGAACTTTTGTTTCTTCTAGAAGAGCAAACTTAGAAGTGGTGTTTTATACAAACATTCTTTTATAAACTAATGAGCATTTTTTGAGCTCATTAATGAGCTGTGGTGGCACAATGGTTAGAATGCAGTACTGCAGGCTACTTCTGCTGCCTGCTGGCTGCCTGCAGTTCAGCAGTTTGATTCTCACTGGCTCAAGGTTGACTCAGCCTTCCATCCTTCCGAAGTCAGTAAAATGAGGACCCAGATTGTTGGGGACAATATGCTGACTCTGTAAACCACTTAGAGAGGGCTGTAAAGCACTATGGTGTGGTATATAAGCCTAAGTGCTATTACTAGTGCTATTTTGTTTTGTTAATCACCTTGACACTAAGGTAGTCCTTCACTTACAACCATTTGTTTAGCGACCATTTGAATTTACAATAACACTGGGAAAAAAAGAGTTATAACCGTTTCTTGCATTTATGACTATCACAGCATCCCCAGGGTCAAAATTCAAATACTTGGCAATCAACATGTATTTACAATGGTTGCAGCATCCCAGGATCATCTGATTGCCATTTGTGACCTGGCCAGCCAGCTTCCAACAAGCAAAGTCAATGAGAGAAGCCAAATTCATTTAATGGCTGTGTGAGTCACTTAACAACTGCAGTCTTTTGCTTAACAACCATGGCAAAAAAGTCATAAAGTTGGGTGTGACATAACATAACTGCGTTCCTTAGCAACAGAAATTATGATCCATAAGTTGAGGGCTACTTATATTTCTTTTGCAGTGCAGAAACCATGCAAATGATTGTTTTTTGTTTTAGGGAAACCGTTCACACAATTTATTACCAAGCCATTAAAAAAATTCATAGTGGTTTTGAAGGTTTAATTTCTTCATTATTTTTTTTTAGATATGGAGGCTATCAAACAAAGTGACTCCCAGGTGACCAAGGATGGGAACAATCAAATAGAAAAAATAACTGGATCATTCATAAAAAGCACAATACATTCAAAAATCAACAAAACAACTACCAAGGACTTAGCAACTACCTTAACCCTAGGCCCTGGAGGAGAGGCAGATATTCAAAAATTTCTGGAACCATTAAATGGTGGGAGCCAAAGAGATCTCCAGAAAGATGCTTTTCCAGAGGTCAGAAATTGCAGTGGAGAAGGTGTGTTTCCTAGCTTCCAATAGGAAGGCAGGATGAAGAACTGTATTCTTTAGTGATTTATTATATTTCTATTTATCATTGTATTTCTCAATATTTCTTATGGCCCAGTCTCTGGTAAGGCATGCTAATGATTATTTATTTATTTATTAAATTTATATGTTGCCCATCTCACTATCCAAAGTGATGCTGGAAGGTTTACAATACAATTATACAAGCAACAGCTGGAGGATACAGGGTTTCTATCGCAAAGGGACACCTTTTTTATATGTGATGGCATATTTCTAAATAAGGGACACTATGAAATATGAAATTATGTATCAATTACATCTAGATAAATTATATATATACTTAATAACCAAGTCAGTGTGAAGACTAATTCATTCCCTGGAGTTTTTGGATCAGTACAAGGAATAAAAGCATCTGCCAATTTCTGCCTTTTTTTTTGAGCCTTATAAGTATTAATTATTTTATCTCAGAGGCCACAGGCTATTATTGCTTGAATATGACATTATTCCTTGAATGTAATCAATACTTTTTAGATGTATTGAATTTTTAAACGTAATTTGTAAATATCTCAGAACGAGGCTCCAAACATAGCATGTTAATGAATGATGAATGTGATACATTAATTAATTAGGATCCAGGTCTTGCTTCAAAAATATGGTGTTAAGTTGAAAACTGCAGCCCCCAACCTTATACAAACAATTGTTTCCTGCCCAAGATAATTTTTGATAGCATGAGAATCATCTTCCTCTAAAACTGTGATGGCCAGGGTACAGTTAAGTTATTGCAGTTTCTCTCCTCCCAAAAATCTATTAGCTTTAATGTCATTAGTGGCAACAAACTCATTTAGGTGGAGGCAGGAGATTGTCAGTGAGAGTGAAAGTGTGGGTAAAAATTAAGATGAAAATAAATTAACTTTCCTATTTTCTATTATTCTTATTTAAACTTCAGTTAAAAATATTTTTGCTCTACCTCTTTGAATGATAATGCTGCATCTCTGGCAACCCCCCTACAATTTGAGTTGTAAAGGCAAGTGTGGCTCCTTGCTGCAAAAAGTGTCTTAAGAACTTTTCTTCAACTTTGATTTTCAGTAGATGGCTGCACCCTCCCACCACTTTCTGATAGCAGGGAAGCAGAAACAGAAACCGTGATTCAGACTAGTGCTAAGGTGACTCTGGAGTGTGAAAATGGCTATGTCAGGAATGATACTTCTCCTATTCAAGCGCAACAGATAGGACGGGATGCTCCTGTGCCAGCATGTACATCAAGTAAACAAAGTAAGTTGGAAATAAGGCTCTAAAGATTTGAGAGAGAATTTAAATTTATATTGTTTGGAGATTCTCAAAAATATTTTCAAGAGCTGGTAAATTTAATTTCCCCTTTCACTGACAGATTGTAACTCTTGTTTTGCTTCTTTCTTTAGGCTCCTACAATTTTGCTACACTAGGTTTTGGTAAGTAATTTTTAGAACCTCCCATTGAGTGCAGAAAGACACAGCATTGTGGACCTTGCATTCCATAAACACTGGATAAGATAGGCCAGTGGCTACTAGTCAAATGTCTGCCCTGTTCTTTAGTTGTCTTTGTCAGATGAGCACATATACTGAGTAATCGTGATAACGGAGCTAAAAGAAAATGAGAAAGGAAAAGAAGGTATTGCACTGCATATGATAATAGCAAAGTTGTCGAAGCAACTTGACATAAGAGAAAGAAAAAAAATAACTTTTCATTCATAATATTATTCTGAATTATATATTATTCAGCTTAGTTTGTAATAAAACCAGTGCTTTCTTTAACCTTTCCTTTTAGAGAAAATCATAACCGAACAAAGAAAAATATATTTGTTTGGTTTTAATAGGTTCTGTGGGAAGTATCCTGTTACTTGTTCTTATTTTGGGTGGTGTGATATGGATTGTCCTTCTGCAAAAGAAAAAGCGGTGAGCATTTATTTATTTAATATATTTTATTGACTTTTTACAATAACAATTGTTAGTACTTGGTAAACAACGTGTTGTTTGGGTTCATATATTTAACAACAATCAATAATAGTTAATTTCTATGATTTCATAATCAACATACTAATTAGAAATACCTTTCCTTGATCCTCTCTTCTTCCAATAATATTCTCCTTTTACCAACATTGAGTAAATATAGTTCATAGTATTTTTAATACATATAAAGTTGAATATATTTTTTTCTAATATTTATACGAATAACAATAACATCAATATGTAGCATCTTTTCTAATCAGCTTATTTTACAACTGTGTTTGCAAAAAATCATCTTATGTAAATCGCTTGAAGTCCTGTTTTCAGAATTCTTATTTAAGCTTAATTTTCTACAGTAATCAAAACATTTCTTGTCAATTATAATTTTCTCAAAATTGATTATATTTAAATATCCAAAACATTTCATACATTTAAATCATCCCAGTATTTTACGTTTCCCATATCATTAAAAAATACTATACTATTTATAAATCACATCTCTCTTATTATAAAACCCATTCATGTCTGAAATTTAACTATTCTTTTAATCATATTCAAACAAGTATTTGATCATATAGTACTCCATCTGTTAGGTCACATCATCTCTCGAGACTGGTTCTCTCCTATTCTTATTTAAGTTTAATTTCCCCTCAGTATTCAGAACATTTCTTATCAATTATAATTTTCTCCAAGTTGATTACATTTAAATATCCAAAATATTTTGTTTAATTCATCCCATTATTTTTACATTTCCCATATCATAAAGAGATACTATACTATTTATAAATCATATTTCTCTTGCTATAAAACTCATTCATATCCAAGATTTAACTATTCTTTTAACCATATTCAAACAAGTGTTTAGTCATGCAGTACTCCATCTGGTAGGTTAAATCATCTCTCTTGAGTCTAGCTCTCGCCTTCTTCTTTTATCAGACAGCTTTCCAAATCAGTATGTTCAGTTTGCTAGGGGATTCTTCCTCTATTTTTATAAGTGTTGTTAAAAATGGGAAAGACAAGTTGAGTAAGGCGCTTTTGAGGGGGAGTTTCACCCATTTATATTCGTTAAGAAGCTTCCACTTTCCTTCTCCCTCAATTTCTCTTTTTATCTTTTGTCTCACAAACTCTAGTGGTTCTCCTGACAGCTCTATAATCCATTTTATCAAATCTTCTTTCTTATCCTCAGTTTTGTTTTGAAGTCCTGAAAAATAAAATGTCTTTTCTGATATTATGGCAAAATCCTGCAGATTTTTTGTTGTCTGTGTTAAACTGTGATTTTCTTCATTTGTAGCCTTCATCTTTGTGTCACTTTCCTCTGGTTTTTGTTCTATTGTCTGAATTATTTGTCCATTCTGTGTCATCATTTTCTGAGAGTTTTTTAATTGTGAGTTTAGGTCAAGAATGTGCTCATTTATATCATCAAAATTATTTTTAATCTCATCATGATTTGAAACAATTGTCATTTGAATTAATTGCAACATAGCATGCATTTCCTCCTGGAAGATATTTGTCTTGTCTTGAAGTATTACTCCTCCAGATCTCTGCTACTCCAGACTGGATATTTTAGAATAGAATATTGAGTGTGGTTTTCTACCACTTTTGGTTATGCATTCAACCTCCATTTTCATCAAACCAACCAGTCTTAAGTTCCAAACACCATAGTCTTATATAGTTTTTATATTTGTGAACAGTCCAAAATGTTCAACCACTTAAAAACAATCCAGTAATTTCCCCCTAGAAAAGTGGCCAATAAGTCAAGATTTTTCTTTCTCTGCAAACAATTCTTGAACTTAAATATCACAGCTCAGTAAGTATTTATAATCCGAGGTCAGCATATTTATAACAATTGTGTTTCTCATTCTGCAAAAGATAGCCCAGTGTATTTTCTTTCCTCTATTCCCAGCTGTTCTCTATTTAGCTAAGATTCACTGAGGATCAAAGGAACAAGTTGTGTCTTGCCAATTTCTGAGGCAGGGCAGCTGTAGTTCTATAGTCTGATCCACCACTAGATGTCAGTAGCTATTTATTTTCCAACTTTTCCAACTTTTAAAACAAAAACATCTTTTTTTGTATTTTTCTCAATATTCTTTCAAATGAAAAATCTTAACAATTTCCATAGCTTTCAGTTTTATCCAGGTTACAGCTTTACATTAATCCATGTCAATATATTTCTGTCCCCCATAAAGATTAATTTGCCACTTCCGTCTATGGAAAGGTGGGGTTATAATCCTCTTCCTTCTCACTTTTGGAGGATTTTTTGCTTCTTGGGGATCTTTTCCAGTTAATCAGTTTCGAATAGAATAGAATAGAGCTGGAAGGGACCTTGGAGGTCTTCTAGTCTAGCCTCCTGCTCAAGCAGGAGAACCTATACCATTTCAGACAAGTGACTATCTTAGCCTTTTTAAAAATCTCCAGTAATTGAGCGCCCATGATTTCTGGGGGCAAACTGTTCCACTGGTTTCAAAATAGAGAAGATCTATGTTCTCACCCAGTTCCAAACACACTGTTCAGTTGTTCTTAGTTGGTACTTTTGGACTTTGGATGCCGGTAACTTGGGCTAGTCCCCGGAGTGCAGCTAGCCTTTCTCCTGCCGGGTTGGAGGGCTACCCCTGAATCAAACGGATCAACCACCATCGTTCCGTGATTGATGGGAGGGGGGCCCTCCTTTGTCACCTATCCGGGGAGACTTTAGACCCATTTAGGGTCCCCTGGCAGGGCGAAACCAGCTGTGGGGTACGGAGCTATGCAATCCCTTGGCTGTGTTGCTACGACACAAAACCGGAAGTCCCTCTCGGTGAGCATTTATTTGTTTACATATTTATATTGAAGGAAGTAAGAATTTGAGTAGTAGTAAGTAGTAGTAGAAGTAGTAAGAATTTGAGATGAATATTCCACCAAATATCGATATGGAATATATGCACTGAAATACAGATATTTTATAAGGAAAAGGTTTTTGCCATTCCCATGAGCATATCTATTTTGAGTTTAGCATTGGTAAAATAAGAACAGACCATTAATCCATAGGAATTCTCATCTGCCATTTCAAACAATGCATCTAAATGTATTTTTAAGTATTTATACCCATTTGGTTTATCTTCTCAATTATGTTCTCCCTATTACTTCAGCAATTGTACCTGTGAAGCCCAAAGAAAGTATTGTGTTGATAATTATGAAGATTCCCCACTCTAAGAAAACTTTGTCTTCATAGCTACAGGTAATAATCTCACTATAAGATTACTACTTTAGGATGAAAATACATTACTTGTATAAAGGAATATGGCTGTGAGTCAGATGGTTTAAAATAATTTACAGCGCATATATAATTTGGGGATGGGCTGTTGTTCAGCGACTTGTTAGGAAAATTTCTTTGTACCTTCTCTAGCTTTTCATTGTCAACCTGTTAGAAAGTAGGTGAAATCAGTTGTGTATTATTTGCTTACAAGCGATTTTACTACCTTGCTATTATCTCTACATTACATATAAATTGCCTGCTTTTTTATATTTACTGAAATTCTTGTTCTCATTCAATGAAATGTCACCTTTATTTTTTCCTAGGACAAGATATTATTCTTAATTGGCAGTTTCTTCTGAGCAAGCAAGTAAAAATTAGCAACAAATATTATGCTAACATTGACGGTTATGCTGAGAAGCAATTAATGTATAATATACTCCTGAAAAATAAATATGAAGCAGAGTTAGTTATATGACATACATGCTTAGGAAGGAATG
>NW_015386850.1:601114-605477 GCF_001527695.2 Protobothrops mucrosquamatus | reverse complement strand
CGATTATAGACATGGTATAATTTACTTCATGAGCTGAAGTGGTTATCTAAAGGACTGTCTGTCTTTTTTAGTTTCTGCCAGACTGTAATGGTTGGACAGAGTAGGCATGATTCAGGTCCTCTCTGTTAAGCCATTCCATTTGGTGGGATTTAGGGAGCCTTGTATGCTAGGACCTGCTCTTCAGAACATATCTATACCCTGTTTTGATGGTTTAAAGAGTCTTGAAATCTTGGCTGTTCCCTCAGACTGAACAACTAGTGGGTTCTTTTGGATAAAGTAGCTTTTACTTCTTCTGGCCTTTTGATGTTTCCCATTTGTATTTTATCTCTAGTTTATTTGCACTTTTTATTCTATGCTACATAGAATCATTATAGAGTTTGGTAACTTCATATATTTTATAAAATCAGTCAGTCAATCAATATTTCATTTCAGCTTCAGGGAATTTTTTTTAAAGTTATGTCTACATATGTCATCATGGTTGAAATCTGGTCAACTAATGATGTACTGCTGATGGATTTTTGTTCATTTTTATTAGGAACAATAGCTAATCTGGGAAAGGATAGACTAAAGGAAGATTTCCATTGCTTTGAGTAGTAAAAGAAGTAGTGAGACAATCCTCATGTAAATAAAACAATCTATTTTAGTCATAGTATTAATAGATATTATGCCTATTGAGGCAATAGGCATAGGTTAGGAAACAGTTATGCACTGATCTCTCTTTTTCTGTATGTATATACATATTCATATATTCACATTCCTTTTTCCTAGATACATAGATAGTGGTCACAAATGATTTAAATGTTAGATTAGGCCCAGATATTATCTTTTTATAAGATAGATACAAGGGTTGCCGATCCAACATTAAAACAGAGCCTCTTTCCTTGATCTAGTATTTGAAGGATAGTAAGTTAAATTGCTTAGGATTTTATTCAGCTTGGATGGCCAGATCCTTTAGCTACTGTAAGTATTTTGAATAACTTCATTGGAAACAAGGGCTGCACATAGAATTTACTTAATGCTGCCTGTCATCCCCAAATACTCCATTCCATAGAACAGCACTGTTCCACATAAGGCTTGAGAATCCCATTGGAGAGAATGTTATAAAGAAGAATTTGTGAATCAAAAAAGACATTGACATTCTATTGAAAACCTTGTTTTAGCTGCTGATTGAGGATTGCTAAAGTTAAGAACATACATTAGTAGTGGCTAACTTCAGACAGATAAATCTTCAGGTGATGATTTAATATCTCAGATAATAAAGGATACTTTAGATTAGTGAGCTTATGTTTTAGCTTTCTGTTTGTGTTCATAGATAAATTGTATACCAAAACGAATGAACTTAAAGTACCCAACTCTTAAAAAGGGAAAAGAGATGACCCAAGAAATTACAGACCATTATATTGCTTAATGTGTTGGAAACTGAGGAATTGCTTAGGAGAACCTGGTGGGAAAAGCAAATGGCTTCATGAAGGAATAGTTATCTGTCCACCAATAACTAGAGCTATGCTTTCCCCATGTTTCTATATACAAGTATATTGTTTATTTATTTCAAATTGGTATTTAGATCTGTTTATCATTTTACATTTCTGATTTTGTTACATACTTTTGTATATTTCATGATTTTAAAAGGAGTTCTCTTTTTGTTAAAATTATTGGGTTGCTTTAAGCATGAATCTTATAAGATGAGAACAGTGAAAAGAGGATATTTGCTAACTTTAGAGGAAAAGACCCATAAAAAAGATCTAAAGATACACTGTAAAATGTTTTTGTTGCATGTTTTATTATTATTAAAACATGCTTTATTAATTCTCTTTTTTTTTTAATACATATACATTATCATTTTTATTCCTGTTGTTTTATATGACATCTTTAACNCCCCCCCCCTCTCTCCCCGCAGCGGTCGGAGCTTGCGCTCGAGCCCTGGAACGCGCCCCTCCGCTGCGCGCGCCGCATCCCAACGCTTCTCGGTCCTCCTGCGCGTTGAGCCATGTCGCGACAACGACTACGCCTTTCGTGTCTCCTCGCGATTTTGCCGCTGGCAGCGACGACTCGGAGCTGGTCAGGTGAGCATGATGCGCTTCTCCTCCCACGGTAGCGCGCTGCTCTGCGGTTCCGGGCCCTGGCTCAGCTTCCTCTCTCTCCCGGCCTTACCTCCCTCTGGGGCTAGGAGGAGGCGGTGCGTTTCATCTCCGCCTGCCTCCCTGGCGCGACCTGCCAGGGCACCGGAGGTCTGAAGAGCCAGGTGGCGATAGCGGACTCCGGTCGGAACCCCACGCGGGGATTGCCTCGACGTCCTCTAGGCTTCCGCTTCTGGAGGAAGAGCCTGAGGCGGGCGGGGCTCGTAACGTAAAATGCCAGGGCCCTGTCGGCCAGCCTTTTTCAGATGGATGGGGAACGATCTCGCGTTGGAGGTGCAAATCCACCGGCGCGGACGCTTCGGCGCTTGGTGACCTTTTAACGGCAGGGGAACACGGCGTGTGGATAGAGAGTTTAAACCAGCGTTTCTCAACTTTGGCCACTGTAAAACGCGAGGACTTCCATTCCCAGAATTCACTAACATGTCTGGGCTAAGGAATTCTGGGAATTGAAGTTCACACCTTAAAAGTTGCCAAGCTGGAAAAACTTGGCAAAACTGCTTTAAAATATTGGTGTTCCTTCTTTGCCTGTAAAAGATTGATAATTGTAACACTGAAGACCACCCTTTTCCTTAGGGTTTTAGGGGAATGAATTAGAAGCCACAACCAGATTGTAAAAGGATTTTTTTTTTTAAAAAAAAATTTAAACTTGGATTGCATGGATTTTTTTCAACCTCCTTGGCTCGCTTGAGTAGATAGTACAATAAATATAAATAAATAAGCTGAGATGGCTTCCTTCTGCCAGGCATACATGCGAAGAATACTTGTCTTTGAGTCTTCCCCTCTAATTAGCCAGATGGGAGGCTTGTCCTACAATGAAATAAATATTTTTTCTACTCAAATTATAAAAAACCTGATTTACTGATCATTGCTAACATTGCTCATAGGAATATACAAACACACATTGTAGCTTCCAATAAAGGAAAGCATGTGAAGGTTGAGGCCAACAGTAATGTCCTTCATGTCAGACTCTCCCTTTGAGGGAAGCCAAGTCTTAAATTATTTTGTTCTTGACACTCACATAAATCATGAGTAGAACTTTTTTCCTTCCCTGCGCTTGTCACATCCTGTCGTAGATGTGGTCTTATACAAAAAAGGAGCTTGCTCAGCTAGAGTGATGAAAGCAGGATAAATTTAATTTGATATTGTAAAGGCACTGTGGAGACTCAGACCTTGGGCCAGAAATGTTTGTAGCTCAAAAAGAATCAGTCTTAGGATTCAATCCTGTGGAATCCTCCCAGGAGCAAATTTTACTCTTGTCTTGAACAAGATCAAGGAACAGTGGTGGCGCAGTGGTTAGAATGCAGTATTGCACATTAACCCTGCCCACTGCCAGGCATTCGATTCTAACTGGCTCAAGGTTGATTCAGCCTTCCATCCTTCAGAGGTCACTAAAATGAGGACCCAGATTGTTGGGAGCAATATGCTGACTCTGTAAACTGCTCAGAGAGTGCTATAAAGCACTGTGGAGCAGTATATGTCTATGTGTTATTGCTATTGCTATTACGAAAAAGACTGAAAGACTCAAAGCTGCGGAGCTTCGGGCGGTTCCTGAGGAAACGCTCTTCTCCTCACTTAAAGCTGCTTTCTGCTGGCCTCCGCTTTCTTCAGCTTGGACGGAGCAGAGCCACCCAAGCTGCTAGCAGCCGATTTGAGCGAGGAGTTGAAGAGCGTTACCTCAGGAACCACCTGAAGCTCCGCAGCTGGAAAAGCTTCAGCAGAGGCTGCTTTACACCTTCTTCTCCAGCCTCGAAGCCACTTAGCACTGTCGGCTGCAGAAAGCCATTCCGGCTCTCAGCTGGTTTCGGCATGGGTTGCTTCAGCTGGCGGGGAAAAATACTTGAGAAGCAAGTAGCAGCTGTGACTGAGGATGCCTTTCCACATATGCATCATGTATACAAATTGTGTCTTTAAACTGCCACTCATGGTGTGGTAAACCTGAACATGGAATTTTGCAGTGCACCCTACATAAAGCTGTCCTTGAAAGCCACCCAGAAACTTCACCTGGTATATAATTCAACAGCATGGGCGATTATAGACATGGTATAATTTACTTCATGAGCTGAAGTGGTTATCTAAAGGACTGTCTGTCTTTTTTAGTTTCTGCCAGACTGTAATGGTTGGACAGAGTAGGCATGATTCAGGTCCTCTCTGTTAAGCCATTCCATTTGGTGGGATTTAGGGAGCCTTGTATGCTAGGACCTGCTCTTCAGAACATATCTATACCC
>NW_015386850.1:522117-600500 GCF_001527695.2 Protobothrops mucrosquamatus | reverse complement strand
GGCCGTTGACACATAGCAGGGGGCCAGGTATATTATCAACAGGCCCACTTGCACCCCATGCCCCCACTTCACAAGGAGGGACTCTGCACCGTCTATCTGAGGCACAGTGGCCTCCCTTGGACACAGGCTCTCCCTTATAATGACCGCTACCCCCCCGCCCCTACCCCGGGTCCTCGGCCGATGGAATGCCTGGAAACCTTGAAATCTTGAAATCTTGGCTGTTCCCTCAGACTGAACAACTAGTGGGTTCTTTTGGATAAAGTAGCTTTTACTTCTTCTGGCCTTTTGATGTTTCCCATTTGTATTTTATCTCTAGTTTATTTGCACTTTTTATTCTATGCTACATAGAATCATTATAGAGTTTGGTAACTTCATATATTTTATAAAATCAGTCAATCAATATTTCATTTCAGCTTCAGGGAATTTTTTTTAAAGTTATGTCTACATATGTCATCATGGTTGAAATCTGGTCAACTAATGATGTACTGCTGATGGATTTTTGTTCATTTTTATTAGGAACAATAGCTAATCTGGGAAAGGATAGACTAAAGGAAGATTTCCATTGCTTTGAGTAGTAAAAGAAGTAGTGAGACAATCCTCATGTAAATAAAACAATCTATTTTAGTCATAGTATTAATAGATATTATGCCTATTGAGGCAATATGCATAGGTTAGGAAACAGTTATGCACTGATCTCTCTTTTTCTGTATGTATATACATATTCATATATTCACATTCCTTTTTCCTAGATACATAGATAGTGGTCACAAATGATTTAAATGTTAGATTAGGCCCAGATATTATCCTTTTATAAGATAGATACAACATTAAAACAGAGCCGCTTTCCTTGATCTAGTATTTGAAGGATAGTAAGTTAAATTGCTTAGGATTTTATTCAGCTTGGATGGCCAGATCCTTTAGCTACTGTAAGTATTTTGAATAACTTCATTGGAAACAAGGGCTGCACATAGAATTTACTTAATGCTGCCTGTCATCCCCAAACAGTCCATTCCATAGAACAGCACTGTTCCACATAAGGCTTGAGAATCCCATTGGAGAGAATGTTATAAAGAAGAATTTGTGAATCAAAAAAGACATTGACATTCTATTGAAAACCTTGTTTTAACTGCTGATTGAGGATTGCTAAAGTTAAGAACATACATTAGTAGTGGCTAACTTCAGACAGATAAATCTTCAGGCGATGATTTAATATCTCAGATAATAAAGGATACTTTAGATTAGTGAGCTTATGTTTTAGCTTTCTGTTTGTGTTCATAGATAAATTGTATACCAAAACGAATGAACTTAAAGTACCCAACTCTTAAAAAGGGAAAAGAGATGACCCAAGAAATTACAGACCATTATATTGCTTAATGTATTGGAAACTGAGGAATTGCTTAGGAGAACCTGGTGGGAAAAGCAACTGGCTTCATGAAGGGAGAGTTATCTGTCCACCAATAACTAGAGCTATGCTTTCCCCATGTTTCTATATACAAGTATATTGTTTATTGATTTCAAATTGGTATTTAGATCTGTTTATCATTTTACATTTCTGATTTTGTTACATACTTTTGTATATTTCATGATTTTAAAAGGAGTTCTCTTTTTGTTAAAATTGTTGGGTTGCTTTAAGCATGAATCTTATAAGATGAGAACAGTGAAAAGAGGATATTTGCTAACTTTAGAGGAAAAGACCCATGAAAAGGATCTAAAGATACACTGTAAAATGTTTTTGTTGCATGCTTTATTATTATTAAAACATGCTTTATTAATTCTCTTTATTTTTTAATACATATACATTATCATTTTTATTCCTGCTGTTGTTTATGACATCTTTAACAATTGTTTTCTTCCCCCCAGAGTTCTGTCCTGTTTCTACCTTACCAAAATTTGAAGGTTCTGCACCAATAATTTCTTTTCCATACCTTACACGTTATCCGCGTATTTTGTACCAGTGCAAAACAGGATATAAACCAATCAATGAAAAAGTAAGCGTCATGGTGTGTAATGATGGTACCTGGAAACCAAAGAAAGACTTTTGCAAAAGTATGTCTTTTTCTTACTGGGAAAATGTATTTGTTTTTGTTATGTTTAAAGAGTTACTGTAAGACTTAAAATATAAAAAAACCACCAGGGACCTCCTATTAGGTAGTGGTTGTAATGCTTTCTTTGAAATATGCTAAAGTTGCCAGTTCTGGCTGAAAAACCTGGAGGATTGCTAGAAAGATGGTAAAAGAGAAGCTCTGGCTCTATGCTGACCTCTAGTGGTTATTTGGATTTTTCACTCTGACACTTGGCCCTACATAAGCAATGCTGTAATGCAGTGATGGGGAACCTTTTAGAGATTGCCCAAACTGCAACCGAAAACCCATTTATTTATCACCGGGTGTCGGGTGGGCGTGACTGACCGGGTGGGCGTGGCTGCAGTGGGTGTGGCCACCTTGATGATGCTCGTGGATGTAATTTATACATACATTTCAAGATAAAATTATAGCTTTTGCTCTGTAAAGATCCATTGATAATTGGATTAAAGTACTCAATTGCTTCAATAATTTACGGTATTTGGAATTTGTGTATAGCAGGAAAGTATATTATTATAAAATTTGGTAGTGCATTTAGAATATAAAAGCCTTGGAAGTATTACATGAGTAACAGAGCACAGCACTCATGCAGACCTCTTTTTCTATCAGTGCATTCTCTGGCATTTAATAACAATCTTTGGCTTATCCTGAGGACACTAATGACAGTTTCGGTTGGTTCACAGTACTTAGGTGGAAAGTCACCACTTCCATTGGGGCCCTACAAAATATACATTTTTTGTTGATCTTAGAATTTTATGTACATATGCAGATACATTTTCTATTTATAGGTCTTAATAGGGAAGTAGTGAAAATTGTAACAATTAATAATTTCCCAGTATTGCCTATATACTATTTGTAGTCTGTCTTAATCTTTATCCATGATCATTTTGTATTTTTTTCTAAATTGTTTCTCCCCTCCTTCCACCAGAAATATATTGTGGACAGCCTCCAAATATTATTGATGGATTTCACAATGGAAATGCAACCACTTACCCTGTTGGAACAATAATAAATTACCGTTGCAGTAAAAATTTTTCCCTTATAGGGGCATCGTTTATGGTGTGCAGTGCTATTAGAAATCTTACAGGAGTGTGGAAGGAGAAGCCACCCATATGCAAAGGTTGGTTTTTTTTCCTCCTTCAGTTTAAAACATACGTGTTGTATGTTCCTTTTTTATTTTTTCAGTAACATTGAATAATTATTTTGCTTTATTCCTAAGCATATTTATATCTGGTTCTCTCAGTTTGTTTAATGGTAGCCTTCTCTTAATCATATAAATGTAGTTTTTGCTTATATATTTAATTGATCAATACCAATTGATTCAATTCAAAGTGGCATATAAAGGAATAACAGTTAAAAGTTTTTAATTTAAATTTGATTCAGAGTTTCAGGAAAAACGCTTGCCTTTTGGAGGAGAAATCATTGGAGATTTCTGTTGTACTGTATTTTTGGACTATGTTTAGGTAAAATACAGATTAAAAAATGTACAGAAACAGTAACATATATCTTACAGTTGTATTTATTTTCCTATCTTATTAGAGGTATTCTGCAAAGATCCAGTGGTGGAACATGGAATAAAGATAACTGAACTTGGGAAGCCATATATATATGGAAGCAATGTTACATTTCAATGCAAAATTGGATATTTTATGATTGGAAGTTCTTTGATTCGATGTGAAAAGAACAACATTTGGGTTCCCATAGCACCGTCATGTAAAAAGAGTAAGATTTTACATTTAAAAAAATATTGGATTGGAATTCCTTTTCTCATTTAGTAATAGAATAGAGTAGAATAGAGCTGGAAGGGACCTTGGAGGTCTTCTAGTCCAGCCCCCTGCTCAAGCAGGAGAACCTATACCATCTCAGACAAGTGACAGTCCGGTCTCTTCTTAAAAACCTCCAGTGATGGAGCGATCACAATTTCTGAAGGCAAACTGTTCCACTTGTTAATTTAAGTCTTCTCAGTAGTATAATAAACCACAATAAGTTGCAGAAATTAATAAAAAAATCCATTAACATTCAGCAATCAATATTTTTGCAAGCAGGTTGCAACGATATCTAATAAATGAGTGAAGCACTGATTAATAATGAGCCTCAGAAATATAGCAGATTACTTGCAGAAGTGCATGGCTAATATCTGGGCACTGCCAAAAGAAAAGCCACACTTTTTCTCCCCTTAGGGTAGTATAAGGACAAGAATTATAGTTTTAATCATGATTTCTAGAATGACAAGCACACTACATTATATCTTAGTACAATGCATGTTATATTATTTTAGCTTTCACTGAATAAATGAAATAGTTTCTTGTTAATATGGAAGAGAGGGAGGGAGCTGCCAGGCTGCCTTTATGAATTTTGTGCTGTATTTATGGATACTTGTGGAGTTTTTGTTTTTTGGAGTTTGGAACAGGCTGGGCTGGACAGGAGCAGACTCTGCAGAAGAGCTACTTTTATTGTTTTACTGCACTGGCCATTTCATGGCATTTTGCAGCATTTTTGCAATTGCGTTTTGCTAACCATGTTTGTTGTTTTGTTGTGGACCTGGCAGCATTTTTGTGGACTGGATTCCAGCTCCTCGTCTGTTTATCTGGAAGACCAGAGCAGTCTGGCATGCCAAGAAACCTCTGACCCATAGCATGGCAAGCAGCCTCAAGGCTATGGAGTCCTGGGGCTGCTTGCCACACTGCAAGGCAGGATATAGAGCAGCCAAAAGGGCAGAGATGGCGGGGAATAGGCAGGTGGGAGGAATTGAAGATGAGGAAGTCCCTTAGAAGAACTGAGGGTTGGGGCTGAGAGGGACCATACCTGGAATGACTTGGATTGGGATATCCTTGGGAAATTAAAAAAAAAATCCCAGAAGGCAATGATAAATTATTGTTAGTGTTGCAACAAATAAAAACAACCCACAAACAAATCAACCCTATTATAGATACCTCCCCAGGGTATGATTTGAAGGAGAATTTAAATTGAAATGAAATTCAATAAACCATTTTAGTCTGGTTGCCTAAGAATCTATTTATAGACATATCAGAGTGTAATTTGGTGTAAGATAGACACATCTCTAGCTTGAAATGGACCAGGTGTGTGACTTTGTGTGACATGAATATGAACCAATTAAGAGAAACTGAATTGTAACATACTGTCATAGCATTATCAGAATCTATATGGATGGTGTGTCTTCACAATTTTTCTATATAAAAATTATTTTTATTACAGTTTCTCCAGACATATGTGGTACTCCACTGATTCTCAATGGCAACATACAGCCTTTGCAACCTCAGTATGAAACTGGAAAAACAGTTGCCATAAGTTGCAACCAGAACTATTCTTTTATTGATGACACCACAATGATGACTATACAGTGTCAAGGCTATAATCTCTGGAATCCTCCCGCACAATTATGTTTCTGTAAGTATAAATTTAGGTGTGAAGTGTTCTCTTCTATTGCTTCTAATGCTATAATCTAGACAAATGTAGCTATAGAGGAGCAATATGTTTTAAATATTATCAATTTCCATAAAGTGAATAGGAATGGTCTATTAAGTGCTTATTCACTTCCTTATATCTTTTTATAAGAATGAGCTTCTAAATAATATATTGAGTCTTGACTGGAAATCATAATAAACGTTTTGCAGCAGACTAAAAATGAACATGATACAGTGGTATCTTGCTACTCATCCTTAATTTGTTCCAGGAGGCATGATGATGATTACCAAACATGATGAGTACAAAACATTTTTTCCAATAAGGAATAATGTAGTGAGTCACATGGTAGCTGACACAGACAGGTTCTAGCTTGTGCATTGTGCACCAAACAAATTATGAGTATTAGGACAAAATTTTCACATCAAAATGTGTTGAGTACCAAATTTGATTTTTGTCTCTTTTCTTTCTTTTCTTGTTGTAAATATTAGTTCTTTTTAGTTTTTATCTTTCTTTTATTAAAGTTTGATAGAATATTTTTTTAAAAAGATACTTTCAGTCCAGTTATATTTTCCTACTTTATTATAATAATGACATGTTTTAAGACTGGAGTTTCCAGGAGAGTCAGAATATTGCACCTTATGTTTTTGTTGACAGTTTCTGAATGTTGTAATGTATTGCTTGATGAATTTAAATGCATGTTTAGTTTACTGAAAAAGATCAGGAACAATGCAGATAAATCATTATAAGGAAGTAATTTTTTAACTTCCACAATAGTCATCTTGTCACTTTAGCAAGGTAACTTTAGAAAAGGATGTTTGCCCCTGGTATGTGCACCCCACCTTTCTCCATCCATCCATCCAACCATTGTACTCTCTCCCCATTTTTGACTATCTTCTCAGATATTGCAAACAAAAGAAAACTTGTAACTATAACAGTTGTAAGCCCAAGTATTAAGGATTAGGGAAAATAATAGAGTAGAATGGAATTCTTTATTGGCCAAATGTGATTGGACACACACAAGAAATTTGTCTCCGGTACATAAGCTTTCAATGTACAAGTGCTAAATCATGATCATAATCATAAAATACAATCATCGTAAATCATGACAACACTCAGTGATAATCATAGAACAATAAATAAGCAATCAACATAAATCATAATAGAATACTAAATAAAAGCAATCAGCATAAATCAACAAAGTTATAGTCATAAGAATCTAAGGAAATAGGTAATAAAACAGATGAGAAGGATAATAATTAATACAGTCCTACTAGCTGCTTTGACATCCCAGGGCATAGACAGTGTTGTGGGGATTAGTTGTTTAACAGAGTTGATAGCATGGGGGAAAAACTGTCTTTGTGTCTGGTTGTTTTAGCATGCAGTGCCCTATAGCACTGTCTTGAGGAAAGAAATTGAAACAGTTTATATCCAGGATGCGAGGATGCTTTTTTTTTTTTTTTTTTTGCTTATAATACATATTTGTATTTTTAGTTAGAACTTCACCAGATATTTTTCACCTTTTCATCAATCATGGAAAAATAGTCCTTGGGAAGAAAAAATATTACAACCCTGGAGATGAGGTGGTTATTGCATGCCAAGCTGGCTATATATTGATAGGGCCATCTAGGATTAAATATATTGGTGGGAAGAAATGGTTTCCTAGTGTCCCAAATTGTCATCTGAGTAAGTATTAATGAAAATATATACCTATACTAAGTAAACATTGTTTTAACTGCCTAGAAATTATTTGTCTTGCTGTTCTGTTTTTACAATATAGCATGAATTTGAAGATTGTAGATAGAAGACAGTAAATAGCACCAAAGAATATGTTCCCAGTTTACCTCTCTATTCCCTTTGTTTCTTTTTTGTGAAAAGAAATCAGTTTTTGCTTTGTTGTGGCAAGGTAAAATAGAGATTGTAAATTCTGGTCAGCTCTTTTTAAACTGTATATTTTCTACCAGCTCCTATAGTGTGTAAATAACATTTTAGTATTGCTGTGCTGAAAACCTGTTGATGGTATTATGATCCGTTTGTCACACAGCCAGATGTTCAGACTGGATTTGGCATTTTTATCCACCTATCAAGTACTTCCCAAGGACCTTGGATAAGCAGATATTGATGTTATACTGTTAGAGTTATCCCAAAGTATGCAAGTTATTCCCAGTAGAGCTGTCTTTTGCAATTAACTGATGGTGAATTTGTCTATGCTTATCATGTTTAATTAGTGCTCCAGTTGTTTTGGGACTGCATCAAAGGAGTCTACTATGATTGGTGCTACCTTTGCTTTCTTTTGCCACAGTTGTTTTGTTTCTATTTTCAGATCTTTATCTGTTGTTATCTTCTCCAATTCTTTCTCTTCTGTTATCTCCAGATGCTACCATGTCCACTATCTAGACTTTTTTGTCTTTCTTATTGACAATTGTTACATTTGGCGTATTATGAAGCAGGTGCCTGTCTGTTTGAATTCTAAAGTCCCAGAGCACTTTAGTTTTTTTTACATTCTATTATTTTATCTATTTTATGGTCCCACTAGTTCTTGCTTGTGGGCAAATGGTATTTCTTGCAGATCTTCGAAAGCAGCACTATTGTTGCTACTTTGTCATACTGTTGTTTGTAATTTTCTTGCAGCAGCTAACCAGGTGACCTATTTTTTCAGCTTCTTTGCAGAGGCAGCACTTGCTATCTGTTGCTATATTTTCAATTATGGCTTTATATGCTTTTGTTCTTAGGGCTTGGTCTTGTGCAGCCAGAATTGGTCTTTTTGCCTATTTCTTCAACATTCCTGATCATAGCTATTGCCAGGTCTTGATATTATCTGTTTTCCTTGCAATTTTTTTAAAATGTACTGGCCATGTAATGCTTTGTCTTCCCATGCCTCTTCATTTGATCTTTCTTGCAGGGCAATTTGGTCTCTCCAGTGTTCAGTAGGCCTTCTTAGTATACTAGCTTCAAAGAATTTTCTTTACTGTCCTTCAGATATTCTTCCAATGCCTTATTTTCTTCTTCAAGTGTCTCATATACTTGCAACATTCTGCACCCATCCATTTTCCTTGGTGAGTTTATTAACATTGTTCTGAGGATGAAGGGCATGATTCATTGTCATTATTTTTCTAGTCTTCTTATACAGAGCTTTTAGTTCTGCTTGAATCCAGTCCACTATTCCAACTGTGTATCTGATGACTGGAATTGCCCAGGTGTTAATTGCCTTGATGGTATTTCCTCCTAACTGTACTGCAACTGTGCTATACATTAGTGGGATTGTTTTGTTACTTGCAGCAATACTTCACTCACTTGATGTATTCAATTCTAATCTTTTTCTTGACTTCAGTGTGGCTGGTGCTGTCAATCTGAAGGATGCCCAGGTATTGTAGTGATCATTTTCATCCAGATTTTTGAAGTTATTTTTATGGGGCATCTTGATTCCTTCAGTTTTTACCATTTTTCCATTTGATAATAAGCATGGCACATTTGTCCAGTCCAAACTCCATTGTAATATCTTGACTATATATATGGACAGTATTGAGCAGCGATTCAAATAGTGTTTTTCCATACAGCTTTAGATCAATGTAAAGGAGGTGGATAATCTGTCAGAAGTCTTGGTGTTTGATAGCCATGGCCTAAGTTGTCAGTATGTTGACAGAGGAATTGACAAACAGTGGTGAAAGTGAGTCTTCTTAAAAGATCCCTCTCTTGATGTCAATCTATTACCATTGCTTAGCATCCATGTCTTCCATCGTGCCCTTGATCTTTGCACATGTTTCTGATGTTTCTACTGACTCCTGTTATTTCTAGGTATTTGATTATCCAATCATGTGGCAGGGAGATGAATGCCTTCTTGTAATCAATCTATGCTATATTCATATTGTTCTTTCTTCCCTTGCAGTTTTCTAGAATCATCTTGTCAATTAGGAGTGGATCTTTTGTTCCTGTTTGAGCAATTTTTTTCTGCTCAGATGGAAAGAGCTTGTTTTCAATTGGATGCTGTTAGATAGCATCAGCTACCACACCAGTCAGCAATTTGACAGTTGTTGGTTATTAGGGAATTGGCCTGTAGTTGCCTGATGCTGCCTCTTTTGCTGGATCTTTCATTATCAGGTAGGTTTGCCAGATATTAGCTACTCTTCCATTTCACCTCCTTGCAGTATGTTGTTACTGTAAACTGCTTGGCAATCAGTACCTGTAAACTGATCAGATGTTTCCACCAAAATCTATGAAATTCATCTTCACTTGCTGCTGACCAATTCTTGATCTTCCTTGCCCTTTTCTCCATCATTTCTGCTGTTATTACAAGTTCTTTCATTTTATCTTCTTTTTTATTCTTATCTACCTCCTTTAACCAAGCTGCATTCTTGTTATATTTCTTATAGCTTTACCCAAAACTGCCATTTCTTCCTTGTCAGGTGCTGATTGATTCACTGCAACCTCTCCATTGATAGATTGGTAGAAATGTTTCTACTTGAATTGAAATTGGAGATTCTGTCTATAATTAGCTTTGTATCTGCTAATCTTCTTGACTATAACTGTTATTTGCTACTTTATTATTTCCACTGCTTCCTTGATCTTCCTTGTTTTTAAGTGGTATTTCTTGATTATAGATATTCTTTGGTCTTCTTTTTCTTAAGTTTCTTTTCATTCATCTGTTCTAATTTAGTTGAATCTTACCTCAGTTTGCTAATCATATTTTGCAGCCTGATCTTCCATTTTGGTTGTGTATTGTTTGGCATTTTTCTTTGTTGATTTTGCATCCCAGATATTCAGTTATAACTGCAATTGTGCTGTACATTAGTTGGAATATTATTTGTAATGAGCTAGTGCTTAAATTTGATATTGCACTATTTGACATCTTTTAATGCTTGTGCTAGCTATTTCTTTGGAAAAAGCTTCAACGCAAGCAACCTTATTCTGTTGTTTTGTGCTGTTCTAGATGCTCAGTGATTTTTTATTTCAATTCTTCTACTTCTTTAGTTAGAGGGCTTTGTTCTATCTGAGGTAGAGAAAAGGGTGTCTGGTTTCCAAATGAGAACAATTCTATAGCTGTGCTGGCTTCCTCTACTGCCAACTCACCATGGTTTGCATTTAGTCTGAGTTACTAATGGGAAGGCTTTAGTTTCTTTGCCCTTTGCAATTGTAAACCTTTGCAATTCTTCCAATTTAGCTTGTGTGAATACTTTATTTCACACTATAAATCAACATTGATCTGTTCTGTTATTTCTGATTCTGGATGTTGTTTTCCCAGAAATGGTGCATTTGTTTCAAACATCCTATTGTTGGACTTGATGTGCAACAACAGATAATTATTTCTTTGTTTTCAATTATTGTATATTTGTGATGAGTAAATTCCTTTCTTTCCAGCTGCAGCTGCTGGCCCTAGTTGTTCAGCCATCAATCTTGAGCCCTGTAGCCCATTTTTTACCAGATGTCCAGGAACTCCAACATCTAGTATAGTCCTTGTTGACTGGTGACCACTGAGCTGGTATGGGTTTCTATAATTTACATCTCACCATATTTTTTTATGGGAGAGACACTTTGTTTGGTTCCTCTCATGAGACCTGTCTAATATGGTTGAACCTCTGCCATAGCTCTCATTTTCTTCAGAATACACAAGCCCAACAACCACGTCAAGGTAGTGCCTCACTGGGGGTCAAGGTAATGCTTCACTTACTATGGGTAATTACAATTAGATTCATGTCTAAGACTGTTGGAACTTTAGAAACTCAAATCCTAACCAAGGGCCTAAGAATTATTAAGGTAGCATTTGAGAATACATGCAGTTCCTAGCAGAATGGGTTTTTTTTTTGTAAAATTATGGTATTTAGATCTAATACATTCAAAATTTCCCAATGTTGAGGAAGTTTTTTAGGTATTACTTTAAGGGGCCCAATCATGATTGGTATAAAAGTGGATTTCTTATTCCATAAGCTTTCAAAATTTTCCAAAACCTTTTCGATTTGATGGTCCCAGTAGTTCATACTACATTCAAATCCAGACCTCTAGCAAAGTTTCTAATAAATCATTTTGGCAACTCAGTCATGACTCTGCTTGTACCTAGTTTGAGTAATTGTAGTCAGTTTGCTGCAGCCACTGATCAAATGGTCAATTATATTCAAAGAAGGTGGAATAATAATACCAATAGTAATATAAATAATAATCACTATCAGTCAATTGCAAAAGGCAGTTTAACTTGGAACTGTTGCATCCTGCAACAATACCTTTAACAGCATCAAACATCAGCATTGGCCTATCCCAAGATCTTGGGAAAGGACTCAGCAGGACAAAAGTCCTAAATCTGGTCTAAACATCTGCCTGCCAATGTGAGCATCCATAATTGTAGATAGAATTTATTAAATGGGGGACAGCCCAAAGAAAAGTGAAGTCAAGCAAGCTGAAAGAGTGAGCTTGAAAAAGAACCTAGCTTACAAAATAGAGCAATCAGTATTGGTAGTTGGGTTGTATCCATTTTGGAGGGGGGAGGAGCAGAAGTATAAGTAACTCATAGAACCATTCAAGGTTCAGATACACTATTTGGGAACAACAGAGAAGCACAGAATTATGATTTCAATTGCAAGCAGTGATAAGAATGAGCAGTGAGCTTGCTTAAATCTGCATCTCCTCTCAGATGGTGCTTGATTAGCCAGCCAGGAAATTCCTGATTCTGCCAGTTCTTAACCTCAGCTGCTCACTATATATTAGGAAAAGAGATAACTTTTTCTTTATCAGAGGACTACTTGGAGGCAGTTTTAACTAGGATTTTCCTGAAATGAGAATGGATTTAGGAGCTATCTGTGTATCATCTGCTTGTGTGATCTGGCAGCATTGTACTTTAGGGTATAATAAAGAATACATCAATAAATAAATGATTATCCTTTATTATTTATTTGTTTATTAAATTTGTTTTAAAATAACCAATATTTTTTATATTTTTAAAAGGAAATTTTATCAAAAATTTATTTCAGAATGAGTAGATCAATTTATATTCTTTTAAAACTGTGATTTCTTGATTGTACAATAAATTTTTAAGTTGAAAGTTCATTTTTTAAAAAAAATTAAATACTTTAATTATTTGAACCTACTCATAGTGTAGAATTTCAGCTAATAATAATAATTTTCAAGCCCAAATACTTCATCGTTCCATAAATAATCTGCATGCTCACTTTGTAAGAAATTTGCTTACCAGAATAATTTTTCTTCTTCTTTTTAGGTATCTTCCTCAAACTAGTTATATTTGGTATGTAAGTTGTAAATGAAAATATTAGTACTATTCAATTCTGCTTTGAAAAAACTCTGCAATTTGCTTTTGGGAAACATCTTCTATTTCTTTATTGGGGGAATTAGTTGTTCCATTCATTTTTACCCAAATGTCTCAATAGTGCAATCAAGTTTCCTCCCTTGAACTTCTGTGCAGATATGAATAACAAAGAACACAATTTTGTCTCTATTGTTTCTGTTCCTGAGACATGTACAGTATAGCTTGGAGTTTGCATTCATGTTGTGGGAGTTCTGTAATTGGATTTTGGATATAGTCATTTCATTACCTTGTTAGGTAATATTGCAGCAGGAATTCTGAAGAAATTGTTTTTGATGAAGGAGTTACATATCCTTCTGTATACCAGCTCTGCATGTGCTTGAGTGGCATGGATGATACATGGATAAATGGTATTTTTTGCAAGTGAATGATCCATGATGCTGGTAGATAATTTGATTGATAAGATGGTGCTTTTGTCTTATCTGCATTTTGATTGCATTCTTTGTGATTGGTAGAGTTGATAATTATATGATGAGATGATTCCTTAGGAAGGTGTTGTTCTTTTCCCATGATTGTTGCACTATAGATGGTTATCAATTATTAGTATGCATTTGCTTGCTTGCTTACTTCTATACTTGCAATATGGTATGTGGATGATAATTCCCAAAGACTGTCTAAGAGATTAACAATTAGGATACTAGATACATGGCTCTATCTTACCTAGGTGTTTGGTAAAATGCTTTTTGTGAAGGTGTTAACTTTGGATCTTTGTAATGCCCAATTTTACTTCTTTGTGTCTACTGGTCACTGATTCTAAGAATTCTTTTGAAATTTTCAATCTGGCTTGTTCCAAGATTTCCATGTTTCCCAATTGGTTAAACGTGACTCTTTGGGTGGAGGGAGATTAATGAAGCCATACTTTATTTTTTTTAATCACTAGTTGGTATTTGTGAATATGTTTTGTTAACTTCGTGCCATCCAACGTAGTGATCTTTTCCCTGCAGTCCCTTACTGCAACCCAAAATCAAAGCTTGAAGAATTCCTCCAGTGCAACATGCTTCTGTTTCTTTTGTAAAAAGTTGTATCCTTCAATTGCTATATTTTATTAATGAGACTGATCCAACAGTATCTCAGATATCTCTTCAATCAAATTTGCATTCTTGAAATAATAATAATTTGGTTTGTTTCCAGTTGAGCATTAATATACAAAGAATGAAGGCTGTAAAGTTATGAATTAAGTTTCATACTGATTGTTCAACCAATTTAATTGTCCATAACATAGTTAATTTCTGCAATTAACAGGTATTAGAGCTGGAATAGTTTCCAAATAATATTCCAGCTGTAAGGACTTAATTGCATGACTGACATTTTGAATATGTATTAATTTTTTTGATTTTAGTTATTTTTACTATGACACTGTAATTTTACTATGGCACGTAAATTTTCTTTTCTTTTTAGGGTGTTCATTACCTGTGTTGATTCTGGCAGTCAAAAAGTTTTACCAGAAATATTTAGAAGAAAGGTAGAACTTGTCTTATTTCCTGATTTTTGTTTTTCTTTTCCTTTATATGGGCACTACAGTATTTTTAGATAGAAAAAATGTAGTTATCAGTGTAAATGCCATTCATGCATTATATTTATATATTGTAGTTCCATGGTGGGGGAAAAATAAAGCTAAGGAGTAGACAGATTATGCTGTTTTGGGCTTGTATCAGTTTATATGTGTTCCTTCAGAAATTGTTCTAAATCTTTTTTTTCCCATTGATGTGTATTTTTGTTAAAGAAAAAAAGCTACATATATATTTATGTCTATCATGAATTCAGGGATAGTAGTAGGAGCACGGAGGCTCATATGAATAGGACGCTAAGTTAATTTGCAAGTCCACATTTGAAGCTCAAGTTCTGCTGAATGTCAGGAAGAGCTCCCGTCATTCGCTCCAGCTCTTGCCCACCTAGCAATTCGAAAGCCTGCAAATGTGAGTAGATAAATAGGTACCAGTTCGGTGGGCTCATTAATGGGGATATGAGAGAAGCCCCCAATTGGGCACCCCCTGGGCAATGGTGATGTCATTAGCTAATTTTTTTCACCATGGAAATGACTCAGTGCTTCCAACATGGAAGTACTACTAGTAGTAGTGATGGTACAGATCGAAGCAAGATTCACAAACGTTCTTATTGGAACACTTGTAAATTACAAAAGAAAAAAACTTGGTATCACTTTCTAATACATAATTGGTATGTTTATCTTGTGTCTATTATTCTACTGGCTGTTCATAATTTTCTAAATGCTATTCTGTTTTCCATATTAAATCTGTATTCTGACATATTTTATTATTCTGGCTATAGGTTAGTTCTCTGATATCCTTTATTTTTGTATAATTTATCATCTTCTGCTCTAGCTTCCAATTTATTTTAATTTTTTTGTGGTCCTAATTCCAAAATTACAAAAGGATCTAAGACTCCATCATAAAAAGTCCACAAAATTTATTATCAAGATAATCACATCTAATAATGCTCAGTACAACCAGTGTGCCAGCTGTATCACACTCCTGGGTCTCTATGCCCACTGACAAAGCCCTGTGTTTCAGGATCTTTCAAAAGGTTAGCAAGATCAGGGCCAAACTGATCTCTGGGGAGAAAATATACCACATATCACGGTAAGGCATTTCTCTGATGGGTATATGCCCCATTGTGTTCTAGCTTTATTCTCTTGTAACCTCCTCCAATGAATGTAAATACAAACTTTAGTTGCCTTTTCTTACTGATGTCTTACTGACATACATTTCTTTTCCTTAACAGGTGAACAAGAGAAAGCCAGAGAAGAATGAAAAAGAAGAAAGTACTGACACAGCAGCTATAATAGTTGCTTGGCTGCCTGGAACACGAGTAGAATTTGTTCCAACATGAGAAAACTGACAATTGCATGAGCAATGACCTTTTCTGCAGTATGTTCAGAGAGTATCCGGCATCATTGCTTTAGTGAAGGAACTCAGCAGCAGCAACAACTGCCAGGTAGATTTAACTTATTTTTTTCCCTTCATTCTTTTGGCCCTTAGTTGTGTAACAGGCCATATTTTGTTAAAAAACCTAGCAATAGTGGTAGTGCCTTCATTCTATGCTGATAGTACATCATGCTTTTAATTGTGCTGGTAGTAGAAGATTAGAATTTAAATATAATAAATAAAAGTTTATAAAGCATAGGTAGTTGTTGACTTAAAACTGTACATTTAACGATGGTCTAGAATTACAAGGGTCTTGAAAAGGGTGCTTTATGGCCAGTAAAACGTTCAGCCATCACAAAATGCTGCACACCTCTGTAGTCACATGATTATAATCTGGTTGCTTGACAAATTGTTGCGCTTACAGCCAGTTGCTAAGCACCCTATGATCATATGATTAACTATTTGCAACCTTCCCTGCCAGCTTCTCTAGAAAGTCAGTGGGGAAATCACCAGGGAAGATTGCAAGCTGCTGCCACCTGCTGAGAGGATTGCCTCTTACCTCTGAAAGAGCTGCTTCCCAAAGGGAGCTGAACTCCTATGGCAAGATGCAAAATATTGTTGAAATACTGAAGATTTTATTCTGTTCCTGCACCCTGCCAAAGGAGTTTCTTTATATTTCTTTGTATTTAAAGTATATAGAGAAATAATGTTTAAGGCTATGTGTGTTTATAACTTGTGATATTTTTTTCTCATTCTGCATGTTGAGACTTTGAATACTTCTCAACTAGTTCAATTATAGTGACTGTATTGAGTAGGTACAAAATTTGATGGCTCATAGTTTGTATAAGAACAGCTGTGACATGTCAATTTCATTACCAAATTTTCCAAAATATTCCCCTGGAGATACTCCTATTCAACTG
Source organism: Protobothrops mucrosquamatus (assembly GCF_001527695.2). NCBI lineage: Eukaryota > Metazoa > Chordata > Lepidosauria > Squamata > Viperidae > Protobothrops > Protobothrops mucrosquamatus. The sequence continues at coordinate 583,888 of NW_015386850.1, read as the reverse complement.
ATCAATTTTAACTCATGTTGGTGCTGAAAGCTTATATTCAAATATTCTCTTTTAATTTCATTATATCTTCATTCCTAATGAAGCAGACTGTAAGTCTTGATTTGCTTCCGTATTTAGTTTCCTACAATTTTGCTAGCATGGCTTTTTGTAAGTAAGTTCTAGAAATTAAGTTACGGTAGTTAAGATAGGCCATTGTGTATTAGCCAGATGTTTGCTGTATTCTTCAGTCTTCCTTGTCTGATGAGCACATATACTGAGTAATTATGGAGTGATTGTGTAGCCAAAGGAAATTGAAAAAGAAAAATAAGTTATTGCTATACAATCTTAACAGCAAAGAACAATTAAAGAACTTGTCATAAGAAAAAAGAAAAGCTGAAGGAATATTTTCTAAGTAGTCTAGTAAGGATTGAATATGCTCACTTCCACAGAATACTATTGTACAAATAATTTTATTTTCCATGAACTTTATTTTCTAACAGCGCCTGCCCTTTCTTTGGCAAGAAACAATATGATCATGTGGGAAAAGTGGAATTTCTATCTAGAAGCAGTCCATCTCATTTCTTTATTCTACTGCATGTAAATAAAAGGCTCATATTCCAGTCAGTATTATTTACTGAGAATTGAATGGTATTGATTTATATTGCCATTGCATTACATGCTACTTAGTTGCCATAATAATGCCTCTATTTCTCAGAGAAACGTAAAAGCTTCAAAATCTTCAAAGATGAGAAATGTAAAACATACAGATGACACAAAACTGAAGATGAGTTTTGTTTCCCTTCTGTTTGTTACTTATCTCCTCAAAAATATGTATTTGATACTTTTTTGTATATTTTTACTCCACTCTGGTTCTAAGCATTCTATAAAGGCATTAATTGTTCTGGCTGTTTGAGGCAGGAATATTTAAAATATGCCAGGAGCAATTATGAACTTTTTATTGTGGTCCTAAAGTTTTATTCTGGATTCTAAAGAATGAACTCTACAGAGTGCATTACATAACATACCTTATGATAGGTCCATTTTAATAGCATTTTAATATTAAATATTTTTATTGTTTTTTTATTCTAACATATTATTCCATTTATTTTGGAATGTCTTCTGTTTCTACTTTAATCTTTGCTTTTAGAAAACATTATAACTAAATAAAAATATATTTATTTGGCTTTAATAGGTTCTTTGGCTGGTATCCTGTTGCTTTTACTCATGTTTGGTGGAGTGATATGGATTGCTTTTACAAAAAAAAGAATGGTGAGTCCTTTATATATTTACATGTATTATTTATATTGAATAAGTAGTTAAAATGCTTGTAGCCCAATTCTGTGAACCTTTCAGCAAGAGCTCCTAGGAATTTGTATCTTAATTCATATGGAAGACCAGCTAATCCCTATTTGATTTTTTCAAATCTTTGTCTTAGCCCTCAAGACACTTCTCATAATTATGATTGGGAATTTGATAACTTTATCTTTATATATGCCTCAGCAATAATAATCTTCAATGCAATTTTGTATCTAAAAATACTAAAAACTTTTAGTATTTGGCGCTGATTTATTCTTCAGCCAAATGTGAATCCGCATATAGCTTAAAATGCAGAAATAAACTAACAAATAGAGTGTGACTTTCCCATTTAATGCCCACAAATTTAAATATTTTTGGGGAAACAAATAAATGAAATTTGATTGACACAATAGATTCTAGTTATTTGCTACTGAAACAAAGAACGTTGGTTGAAAATGCTCTTAAGGAAGTGGCAGTCACAATTTAGGACAATATCAAATATCAAAATGTAATGTGCACGAGAGAAACACAGTGATTTTATGATGTTTTGCCATTCTCATCAGCTGCGCTCCATCAGTGCTCACTCTTTTTTAAGTTTTACACTGAACAACGCATGACCCATTAGGTCAGCATTTCAGAGATACTTCCTTATCTAAAAAGGGAGACAGAATTAGCATGGGTGGGCAAAAAAAATCAGTGGGAGTGATGACTTCTGACTTCTTGTCAAGCTTCCCCATTGAACTTTCTTGTGAAATCAGAAATTTTCTCCCTGTCCTCCCAGTTACACAATACTTGCATAGGTCCTAGTCTTTTGTACAGCAGTTCACTGACAAACTCACCTGGATTTGCCAATGTTTTGATGTCTCTTGAGGTGGTGATTAGGGTACTGTTTGCATATTATTTGGGACTCTTTCAGGTTTGTAAACATCAAGGAAGTGGAAAAGATACTGTCTAGACTGCTTTTGCTGCATGTGATTTGGTCTTATGCCAATCCTGGCTATTGCAAAGTGTATATGGAGAAGTGATCACCTGGATCCCTCAGATTGTCAATATCTTCATGAGGGAAAGCTGCCAACAGCATTGAAGGAGGTTGTGGTGCATTCATTTTCTAGGAGACCATCTCTGGACCCTCTGCTCCTAGATAACAATTGTAGTAATTCAAGCTTGTAGCTGAAGCTGAAACTAAAAGGTATTGCTCAGTTAAAATGGCAGTACTGAGCTATTAAGTCCCAAAGGACATTGAGCTAGCCATTGTCTTGATGGCTTTCAGAGGTTATTAAAAACTAGTTTTTTTCTGGTAAGCACTCAAATATTCCTACTTTAGTGTGGCATCACTTACTTTTTTCTTTTGTATTTGTGATTTTTTTTGTTATGCTGTTTGTTGGTAAAGGAAGGTGCTCTGTGCAGAGTAGCATCAGTTAAAAATGAATTCAAGAGCTTTTGAAATTCCAACAAGTGTTTGAGGAAAGATCTTGAACTCAGTTCAAATTCATTTTTCTAGAGAGAAATTCCAATCACTCATCAATGTGTATTCACTGGTGGCAAAATACAGAAATTAATTATTGTATTTTTACAAAAATTTGACAGCAATGGCATCTAGTGTTGGTTTTATATTACACTTTCATATCAAATAGAAATTATCTTTAACATTTTGTACAATTGTTTTTCTTTACACTGTTGAAACAAAGATTTTTTTTAGAACAGCAAAATTCTGCAATAAAAACAGGCAGATATTTTAAATAAATGTAAATCAGCTTTCTATTACAATTAAGGCAATTTTAACAAAAGCCAATGACTCAATAACATGTATAAAATAATTAAAATAGTGATAAAAATAAATATTAAAATTTAAATAAATAAAATGTTTGTCTGCTATTAGCTGAAGATGTATAGTGGAAATATATGGGCATTTTCTCTCTCTCTCTCTCTTTCTCGATATATGCTAGTTTATTGTTAATCCCTAATGAAAAATTATTGAGTGACACAGAAATAGAATAAAAAACACATTTTTTCTGTATGTTTATTATCCATTCAACATATCTTGATTTTTTTTCTTAACCACTTTTAACACCAAAAACCATGTTTTCCAAAAAATAAAACCCAACGGGAAAATATGCCCTAGTATGATTTTTCATGAAGCTCATAATATAAGCCTCACCCCCAAAATAAGCCCCAGTTAAGATTGTCAGCTAGACGGACGCATTTAGTACTGTATTTCTCCAAAAATAAGACCTAACCAGAAAATAAGCCCTAATGTGTCTTTTGGAGCAAAAATTAATATAAGACCCAGTCTTATTTTTAGGGAAACACGGTACTACTTTGTCTCTCTTACCTTGAGTAAAACTGCCTCAGGGACCTTATGCAGCCAAATTTGGTAACTAAAGGGTGTCTTACTCTTTCCAAGGTGAAGAATATAGTGATTAGAAAGTAAAATCATGACAAGAGTCGTTTGCTGAGATGGGCGGACCAGAGTCGCTTGCTGAGATGGGCGGACCAGAGTCGTTTGCTGAGATGAGTGGTTAGAGAAATAATAATAATAAAAAAATGATCTAGGGGAATTTTTCAAAGGACAGTTCAGCCTTGGAAAAGTGCTTCTCAGCCCATCTATCTTCTCTCTTACCCCCAAATATCATATTTAGTAACTTTACTGACTGATAATTCTACTGTTTGCCACCTTGAATTCTTTGTAAAAATAAAAATAAATAAAAGTTTAAGAACTTTCAATTGCTTGTTCAGTCTGCCTCTCACCTTCCCCAGATGGTGGCAGTAGCACCCTGCAGATAAATATCTCCTATTTTCTTTTACCTTTTTCTTAACTGAACTTAAAACCTTCCTGAAGAAATGTGAAAGCTGGAAGGGAATGAAGCTCACCTTGCTGCCTCTATGGAGCTATTTGGAGCACTTCTCTGAGCTTTGCCTAGAAGTCTGTCCTTGCAGCTTATTTGCCATTGTATATCATTAATGTTCATCTATTAGCAATTTAGAAGGCTTACTTCTAAAAGTATTAGATTTTGTAGAACAAAAAAAATTGCTACCATTAATGTGCAATAAAACTGTATAACATTAAAGAAACCTAAGTTATAATTTTTATAGCAGTGTTTTTCAGTGTGAAATTCACAATGGAGAACAGATTTCTGTACATACAAGCAACAGAAAAGGCATTATTTCTATCATAGTACATGGTATCTCACTTCAATACTTTTTTAGCCAAAATCATCTTAAGTATGTCCTTCCACTGCCGTTGCTTTTCCCCCTACATCATAACCGATTTCAAATGGTGCTAGACAAAAACTAAGACTCTGAACACCAAGAGAAATCGGTCAGCCTGTGTAAGAGATGTTTTCCTGAGTTAACACTGGTTGTTAAAGTGCTGTAGGTTATGCAGAACATACTAACAATCTGATAGGCATTTTCATTAAGCAAGTATTCTTTATTATTTATCTTGAAAAATTAGTCTAAACAGATGTTATTGGTTACTGAATATTTTTTACTTGCAATTTGTGACTAATAACTGTACCAATTAAATGTAAACACTAACCATTTCAATTTGTAAAACCTAAAGTTCCTGTATTAGTAACAATACTTTATTCATTTGCTACTTTGATGTGTGTACTGGTATATATTTTCTAAATGCTCAGTGTCCATTATATGCATTTGATTTTTTTTGGAGGGGGGAGGAGATGAAAGCACAGGGCACCCTCAAGATAGACTGTAAGTGTATGCTCATACACATGCATACTTATAAGCAAATCTTATTAAACTAGGTGACCTGATTCATTTCTAAGTAAGTATATTGAAATATTCTACTAGCTAATAAGCAAACAAAACCAAAAAATTCCTTTTACACCAGAAAACCCAATTCAGAGTCTTTCTTTCAGTAAAAAAGTATTGTTATGTGTAATATTGGCCTTGTTAGAATAGCTTCAGTTCAATCAGGGCTAAACAAAATAAAAGCAGTATTTTACGTAATTGTTTCAAGGTAGTAGAAGAGTGTTGTGTATAATAGATAATTGACATGTGGTTCTCTCCATGTTCTAGTACTATCTGTGGTAGAAGCCCTTTTGAAAAAAAATCAGTTTCTATTAGTTGATCAAGGATTTTGGGGAGCAAGGGACAGTTTTATCTTTTCTTAATGAAAAGAAATGCCACTGTTGGATTATTGTTTTTTAAAGTCATTTCTGCTACCGTTCTAACTGTTACATGTATACAGACCTGGATAGAGTAATCCTTTGTTGTATCAGTTTTTAATCTTATTTTAAATTAACATTTCAGTTCTTGCTTAATGATAGCTTTGTTGCTGCTTTCTTTTCTACATCCAGTGCTGTAATTCTTGCTCCTAGAACACTGATTTCAAATGGTGCTAGATACAGAGATGGAAAAATCTAAGCCACCATGTGAAACCAGCTTCCAGAGGAAGACACATTGTTGTTTCCTTCTTCAGCATCCATGCATTTTATAGGAAGTTGTCCTGCAAGTTTCCTAGAAGGAAATGTTTTTGTTGTTTCTGTTTCATACATACAATAACAAAAGTAGGTAGCAACATTTCATTCAACATAATATTTAAAAACTGAGAATATTCTACCTGGTAAGGAAATAGATTTAAGAAAGTAGTATAACATTAAATTATTTATTAGCATGGGAAGCTTGCATTTCCTTCTTAAATCCTACCAGAAGCATTAGCATTTCTGACAAGGACCACCATAGGAAGTGGCAACTCTGTCATTAACAGTATGATGTTAAGCACATGATGGAATTACCACCTGACTTCTGCTGCGGTTGTTAAATGAAAATCAACCTATGGTCATTAAGTGAGACAAAACTGCGACTTGCATTTCATTGCCAGCTTCTCTATTGATTCTCTTTGTTGAAAGCCAACTGTGAAGCTCGCAAGTGATGATCACATGACTATGGGGCGCTGCACTGGTTGCAAATGCTGCTGGTTGCGAAGCGTCTGAGTCTCAATCATGTGACCACAGGGATATCACAATGCTCGTTACGTACAAGACCACCATCATAACTTTAAATGGTTGCTAAACAGGGTAGTTGTTAAGTAAGGACTACCTGTACATCAAAACTATTCCTATAGCACTTACCATTTGGTTATCTCTTGTAGTAAGCCACAAGCATCTAACCAAACTACTTTCTTGAAGTTTTGACTTTGTTCATCATTATCATCTTGTTTAATTCTTCTGTAGTTCTTTTACTGAAAAAAATGAAATGAAGAAATATTGATGGCAATTCAGATAAGCATAATACATTATTTCAAAAGCTTCCCATCTTTATTTCTTATTCAACTTATTCTCTGTCTCTTTTATCGTTTTTATATTCTAGATCAGATTTTTTTTCTTGAAGAAGCTTGTTTTTAGGTATTAAAATCATATCTGGATCTACTTATTGGATTATTGGTTGCATTTAATATTAAAGATCCTCTATGTTTTGGAGGATTTTACATACATTCAATTTTTCTTTTAATTTTAGGACCAATCTAATCTTGTGAAATACTCATACAACCTTTTTGCTAATGTTTTGTCTTAATTTCCTTTTCTTATTATGCCTTTCATTATTTTTTGATGTTTTTCTTTATAATTTTTTTTGTTCCATTCAATTGTGTCTGATTCTTGGAGACTGTCAGGCAAGCTCTGCAGTGTTCTTGGCAAGTGTTTTTTTAGAAGTGGTCTACCATTGTCTCCTTCCTAGAGCTGAGTGAACATGATTGGCCCAAGGTTATGCAACTGGCTTTGTGCCTCAGGCAAGACTGGAACTCATGCTCTCCCAGTTTCTAGCTTGATGGCTTAACCACTATCACTATACTATACTGGCTCTTACACAATAAATACATTTGTGCAAATAGGTTATTTGTTCACTAGTTCTTCAGAATGCTTATCTGGCTGGTAGATTTTCTCAGAATTAGTGCCAAAGTGATTTTCTTCATAAACCTTCCTTCCTCTAACATGCTTTAACTAGGCATTTTTGTAATTCATTCCACATAGAAAGTTCACAATTTGAAGATATTTTTGAAATATTTTTGTCCCTCAGTTACATGCTTTCCTTTTATTTCTAGCCATTCCTTCATCTTCATAAGCCCCTTCTTTTCCCTCAAGTTTTCTTATTCAGCATTGTCCTCATCTAACCCCTCATTTTACTTCCTTGTGGAATTTTGCATATCTCCATCTGTTCCTTTCATTGTCCCATAATTCCTTATTTTTAAAAAGAAAGCAATCATTTTTAAATAACAAAGACATTTTTATTTTTGATTTTTCCAGGTGATATTTTTTGTCTTGATCAACATTTAGCATCTTCTTTCTTCTTTTGTGCATCACATTTATTTAGATTGGAAGTTTGGAAGCATTAATAAATTTTGTTACTAATTAGTAATTTAGATATTAAATTCTCTTCATTGTAATTTTTTCTCCCAGATTTTGGAATTAATAATTACCTGATCTTTACTGAGTAGTATCAAACTACTCTTTCTGAATTAGACCACCATACATGTGAAGTTTGCCTCAGCTTTCAGCTTACTCTCATTCTCACTTTATTGGTCATCAATGTGTATGAGGGATTTGGGCAGTTATTATAATACAACTTGCAAATATAACTGTAGTGTAATTTAATTCTTGTGGGTAGGTGATTTAAATGGGCCCTATCCAACAAAATGAGTTTCAACGTGGAGAAAAGCAAAGTCCTACACTTAGACAGGAAAAACCAAAGGCACAGATACAGTTTGGGTGAGACCCGGCTTAAAAACAGTAACTGTGAGAGCGACCTTAGAGTCCTAACAGACGATCACTTGACTATGAGCCAGCAGTGTGCAGCAGCAACCAAAAAAGCTAATACAATCCTGGCTTGTATAAACAGAGGCATAGAATCAAGATCATGCAAAGTACTAGTATTGCTTTACAAAGCCCTAGTAAGACCATACCTGGAATACTGCAGCCAATTCTGGTCACCATATCACAAAAAAGATGTTGAAAGTTTGGAAAAAATTCAGAGAAGAGCAACTAGGATGATCAAAGGCCTGGAGGCTAAAATATACAAAGAACGGCTGTGGGACTTGGGTTTGGCTAGTCTAAAGAAAAGAAGAAATAGGGGAGACATGATAGCAGTGTTTCAGTATCTGAGGGGCTGCCACAAGGCAGAAGAGGTCAGGTTGTTCACCAGAGCACCAGAGGGAAGCACAAGAAACAATGATTGGAAACTGATCAAGGAGAGAAGCAATCTGGAATTAAGGAGAAACTTCCTGATAGTGAAGACAATCAACCAGTGGAAAAGCTTACCCCCAGAAATCATGGAAGCTCCATCCCTGGAGATTTTAAAGAAAAGACTAAACAATCACCTGTCCGAGATGGTGTAGATTCTCTATTCTATTGTAAATGCTAAATAATTATTTCTTTTAAATTAAAAAAAATCAAATAACTAGTATTGTTACTTTTATTCTGTGCAAAGCTTCAAAACTGATATTCTGCAGCATGTAGGAATGTGTATGATGTACCTATTTTCAAATAATTAAACCATAAGCATCATTTGCAAGGTTTATATAGATGCTCTGCAGAATGTATCAACTACATTGCTTTTACTTTTTCTCCAAGCAAAGCAAAGGGATTATACATATAAACTATCTTTTTTTAAAAAAAAAATTGAACAGGCTTGCAAAGTAATATTATTGCTTTTTAGTAATCTGTTCAATTCGGGAAATAATTTTATACTGGTATGCAGAATAATGATTTTTAAAGAAGGTGATCAATGTAAGTTAAAACTATCAATTTGTTGAGTGTTCACAGAAGTAATTAAATCCCTTCAGTATCTCTGGGCAACCTATTTTGCTCTTAAAGGCATGTTTTCACTCAAGAATACTACATACTGCTCTTTTGGATAATGTCTAGGGCAATTGTTATGTTTGGAGTTGACGTTGGACAAACTGTGCCATCAGTCACTCAACTAGTCTACTGAACATTTGGAAGAAAATGTTTTTGAAGAGAATTACTATGTCACTATTATTATTTATTTAGTGTCTGATAAGAACATGACAGAAGAGAAGTAAACATGCACTATGTCAGTAAATTGCTCACAAATAAGAAATTATATTTTAGGAATTAGGAGATTTGGTATTTGGTCTTCACAGATACTTTCACGATAGGAACATTTCAATGGATCAGATCTAACTTTCCCTAAACACTCTAGGGCAAATTAGCACACTCAAGTCTTTACAGATAGTCCTTACTTACTGACTGCTTGAAATTGTAACTGTGTAAAAAAAAAACTAGGTTTGTGACCAATTCTTGCTTTTACAATTCTCACAGTGTCCTGCAGTCACATGATCACCACTGTCATGCTTCTCAAACCATTTGCAACAAGCAGAATTAATGGAGAATGTGGAAGCAAAATTGTAAGTCTTAGTAATTTAATGTTTTGGTTAATAACTGAATGGGAAGTGATGTTGTAAGACTGTTGTGGTCACATGATTTTTCACTCAGTAATGGCAGTGCTTAGCAACAGAGTTGCCAGTCCCAATTGAGATTGCTAAGCAAGGACTACCTGTATTGTGAATTAATATAAGTTAAAATACTATTATATAATGATTACTTTTAATGATAGCATAAATCTACCTGGCTTATTAAAAATTACATTCTTTAAAATATATTTATATAACCCACTATGCTGTGATTGCTGCCAAAGCAAATTAGTGTGATACCAGTAATAATAATTTTGCTCAAGTGCTTGGCAATAAATTCCTTGTTTTTCTTCTCAAAAGAGGAAGAACGTTACATTCTTCAAAGTCGAGCTAAATGTAATTTTCCCACCATATTTATTTAGAATCCTAAGTAAAAAATATTTAACCTGCGATCAATGTATTCTACTTTTATGCTTTAAAGTTTACTTATTGAAAAGGCAAAGAATGGAAGCCCAATGAAAAATAGTATGAATGCTCCCACAAATCTGCAACGCAAAGGCATTATGCAAAGAACTAACTTTTTGTTTCATAACAAAGAAATCTTTTGAATTTATGCAGCCTGAGAAAATATGGCATTCTTTACATGTAAACTTACAAAAACACAAAAAAAATGCTTCGTTCTTAAGAAGAATATCTTAACTGCTGCCTTGAATGGGCTACCTTGAATTTATATGCTGCACTGAAGTGGAAACTATAAAGAAAGACATTTAAATGTATGTAAATAAATGTATTAGGAAGGTGGCTTTAAACCTATGGCCAGGAAACATCCCTCTCTCACAGTGGAAAGCTTTTATCAAGTTCCTTGTCAATCCTGGAATAAACTCATTTGCAGACTCTATTTAAAAGGAACATTCTTGAGACAGATGGTCTTTTAAAAGAACCAAACAATATCTGTGAAAAGTGTTCACATCAAAAGCTATTGTTATTAACTAATCACTTTATTTGTAATAAACACAACAGGCTGCCTTCATCCCCCTCCCTGAGTCCTTTTAAGGACATGTAAAATGTCAACATGAACAGTACAATGATGCCTCCTGCAACATATGCAAATCATCATGCTGCCACGCAAGATGTTTTGCAACAGCTAATATGTACTACTTTGTTTTTTTCTTTAATTGAAACTGGACCAACTGAAGAAGTTATGAAACATCAGTATATTTTCTGTTCATTTGTGGCTAAAATGTCACGAGCCATCAGGAAAACTGAAACAAAAACTTATCTAATTTTCCATATTTGCCTTTTGGGATTTTCACTGCATCTTTTAAAAAAGAAAAGACTGCTCAGCAGAAATGGCAACATAGAATAATCAATGATCCAGACTGAGTATCTCTCATGGATTACAATGTCCCATGTTGGAATTCTACTCTAAAGCTGCTCTGCTGTTCCTATTGGCTATGTAGTAGCCTGGCTATTAATTCTACTATTCCATTTATTCCTAAGATGATTTTTAAGATTGTTATATATTGTTTGGGTCCAATTCTGATGTCATATTGCTAAAGTGAGTCGCAGATAGATGATATGGGAAATATGTTGGAAATAAGACAATATTGGCGGTGAAGGTTGAAAAAGAAGTACATAAGTTAAGCGCTTTTGCAAACAATTTAGTTTTAATTTGGAAAATTCTATGGATGGAATAGATAAATTATTGGAGAAATTAAGAATTTAATTTCAGTGTTTCAGATTGAAAAAAAATAATTAAAAAAGATTCATGGAGGATTGGTTTTGTATATGATAACTATAGCAAGACTATTTAAATGTACAAAGTTGGAGAAATTCCTACAACTGAGGAATAGATTGTAAAAATGGCAGAATTTGTAAAACTGGCCTATTTAATCAGGGATAAAACAAATACTTTTTTTTATAAAAGACTGGAAACCTTTTACGGATTTTTTGCTGAAAATGAAAAAAAAAGAAATGGCGATTTTTGGATGTGCTGATTAAATGGGTTGATAGAAAGGAACTATGTGATCTAGTCTTAGAGAGAGGGAGGGATAATATATATTGGTTTGTAACTGCTGTAAAGAAGATTGGAAATTGCTTTAATTATGTCTTCTTTTTTTCTTTATTTTGTTTCTCACAATTGTTCTTTTAACTCTTCTTTATATATATTCTTATGTTTGTATTATATTCATGTAAAAATTACATATGTATATACACACACACATACACACCAGATTTTATTCAGGTAGAAGTGATGTATAAGAATTGTGCTTTCTACTAGGGTAGTTCTTTAAAACAGGATAGATTAATGTCCCGAGATTCCCTATAAAGATGGCCATGAAGAAGCATTTGGTTTAGGGATTCTACAGAACTCTCCCCATATATATGGGTATAAATGCTGCTGAAAAGGAAAATTTGCTTTTCAAAAATGAACCTGGTTAGAGTGAGGATCCAATGAAATTTCAGAAATAGAACAAGCAGAGAAAAGATGTTGACCCATGTACTGTACATGTGAGAAAAATCCATTACCTGGGAAGTTGGGTATTAGGCTTAGACTGATTTGAAAATCAGTATTCCAGACCTGTTGCTTAAGATGATACCTGCTTGAGCAGTAGTTGGCTTAAAAGACCTCCAAAGTTCCTTCCAGACTGATTATTATATTATTCTTTCCTAATCCTAATTGATGGAGGCTTTCCAAGGAGAGACCTTAGAACTGGAGTTTGCTAGAAACTCTTGTCAGCCAGCTTAATTTAAAACAGTATCTGAGAATCAGAGAAAAGAATCAGTTTTAACCAGAAATTAAGAAGGTACAACCAGGGTCTGGCACCCACAGAAACCAAATTCCTCTTGGAATTACAAATATAATTCTTATAAATTTGAACTGGGCAACTTCCAGTTATTAAACTTTGTAAAAATGTCTGTCTGAATACCATAAACCTGGGAAATAAGCTTAGCAAATTTGTCAGTCTCCCAGATGCTAAGGAAAAGGTATTGCAGCTTGCCTGAATAAAAAAGTGTCCCTTTGAAATGGAAGAATCTTAAGACAAATGTGGAGAGTACTTTGGACAACACTTGCCCAATAAAAGAAATGTGTGTTCCAAGATAGGAACCCTGAAACTTCACCCCAAGATATTTATAAACATGCATCTGCTCTACTGGGGTTCTAGCAATTTGCTATTCATGCAACCTACTAGTGTGTTATGCAAAGACGTAACACTAGTTTTTTTGATAATTTATTACAAGTTATTTTTTTAGGCAAAAGAAAGCCTAAAATCAATACCTTCTCCTTCCCATCTGGGAGACTGACAAACTTAACAAATCATCTGCATATAGCAAAGCTGCCATTGAACAATCAAATCCAGAAAAAATCCCTTATGCATCTCCATGGGGGAGGCAGAAAGACAATGGAAAGACCTGGATTCTAGTTCATCCTCAGCCACAACACTGGGCCAGCTGAAACTAACTCATAGGTTGCTAGGATAAAAGCAGGAGGACGGTACCATATACATTGTTTGCAGCTACTGAACAGAAAGAGATATAAACCTTATAAATAAATAAACAAACAAACAGTTGTCATGATTTGATTCTCATAGCCACATAAGGATAAATACACATATGGTACTTTGTGGTACCATGATGAACAAAGAGATCGAAAACAATTGCAGAAAACATGTTCTGTATGCTTTCCTTACCTAGTTCACTATATTATTTCTCATATATACAAATCTATTCTAAGAATACAATATAAATGGAAACAAGCAAAACAAGATATCAACAGCAGCCAAATTCAAACCTATGTAATATCTCTGAGGAAGTAGTAAAAAAATCAGATTTTACTGAATTTAATCTTGAATCCTGATTACTGCATCACAGCAGTTTTCTTTGTATTGGGATATGTCCAATATCTAAAAAGTACAGAACTGCAACCACCTACCAAATAACCATATCTGTTATTATTTTCATTTGAAAAATAAAAAGCCAACCAGCAGCTTGCATATGAAGAAGATCCTAGGGTTGTTCTTGTGGGTAAAAATGGGTGATTGCTTTGAGTTCCTCAATGAAAGGTAGAAGTAAATTCAAAGTATGCTTGCCAATTGCTTCTTAATACCACACCTTTCCATTTATTATTATTTCAAAAATGAAATAAAAACAAACAATCAAAGCTAGTCTGGTGTAGTGGTTGTTGACCTAGAAATCAGGAGACTGAGTTCCAAACTTACCTTACTAGGCAGACAAAACTGGCTGAAATATTTTGGGCCAGTCACTCTGTGTCAGCCCAACCCACCTCATGAGATTATTGTTTTGGGAAAAATAGGAGGAGGAAGGAGTATTGGTATGTTCACTGCCTTGAGTTGTATATGAAAAAACGTGGAATAAAAAAACCTAAAAAAAAAATACTTAATAAATATGGTAAACCAGGAACAGAGATCCTGGGAAATCTCAGAACAACATCTGTAGGTAAATATAAGTTCTCAAGACTATTTTGTCTAACCGCATCATAATTTACTCATTGATATAATCTATATCTTATCCTAGATTTGTTAAATTCCAATAATTCCAGGCTTAGCAGATAAACTTTCACATAATGTCCACAAAAAGCATATACAGATTTTTTTTTTTAAAAAAATGCTACTTTCAAGTACATTTATAAAAAGACATACCTACCTTATACCACTCAACCAACCACTCAATTTCTAAATACTTTTATGCACGGTAAGACAATGCAATGGATATCAATATAGTTTGGTTTCTTCTTATTTTTCTTGCTTTGTACAGTAGATGGCCAAATATAATTGCACAATGAGGAATATAGTACAACAACATATAGTAGAATAATAGATACCATACTTATAAACAGATTACTCTCCAAGAGAAGGTTCGCAAATCCATTTTGTTTGCAAGTCCAAACTAGTACAAAAACATGCACAATAACAATTCTTACCTTACATAAGTGGTAGCATCGCAGTAAAACCTGATGGTAATGGTGTTGGCTCGTCTTCATGAGTTGATATGACATGTTTCTTCCTCTTCCCAAAGAAGTGGTCCAGTGAACTTTTGGTGGCGGCCTTCCTCTTTTTCTCATAGATGACACTGTACCAGTGGATTGCATAGGGACAGCTGCAGACATTTGGTAAAGCGCTTGATATTAGGGTCATCTTGAACAATGGCAGTTTTTTCTCAATCAAGCAGAAAACTTCAGCCATCAGTTTGATCTAAAACCACTTCAGTGCTTCAATCTCTTCCTCTTGTTTTTGCTGGCTTTCCAATTCCATGAGGTCTTTTTTTGAAAAAGACCTCTGTATGTGGGCCATTTGGAAGATGGCATTTGGAGGTGGATACATAAACTTCACATTTGGGTGGAAATCATTCAGGTAAGCTGTTTGACCTGGAGTCATTATCTGAAATAAGCAGAATCTTGAACTCAATGTTTTTCTCATGGCAATAATTTTCCAATTCTGGGGTGAAATGGTGGAAGAACCAGTCTTCAAAGATGAGAAGAATTAATCAAGGTTTCATATTAACTTTCCACATAACAGGAAGTGAGCTCTTTGAGATATTTTTAAAGAGACTGCAGATTCATGGAATGGTTTTCGGCTCGGATTAGCAGAAGTACTGGTATCTAGCACCATAGTTAGCCTATTCTTCGCAGCTTTGAAGGTTGGCATTATCATCTCCTCCCTCCAGATGTAGGTTTGTCTGCTGTTTTCTTACAATAAATATCTAAATTGAATATCTGCTGAGGCAAATAACCACTTTTTTAGGAGAAAGTGGGAAAAGATATCTGTAGAATATGTGGCACACCAGAAACTTTCCTGCCTTCTCCCAGTTCCAAGGATCTTCTCGGATGGAGTCATGGAAAAGGTTTCTTCATATTGGTGAAAGTTTGCAATTTGAAAATTCTTAACTAGAGTAATATCTGTATTGTCTCATCTGTAATTTGTCTAACTCAATATTATCTATACTGACATTTGTTTCTCAGGCTCAGTAGTATAGATGCTTCGTAGCATTCATTTGTGAATGAGCTGTACTCAGTCCTTTCCAAATGCCAACTAAATCAACAAGTTACACACAATCATATCAAGTCAAACATTTATATCTAACATGACACTGTTTCTCTCTTCTCTGGAGTCAGCCATGATGTTGACTATGTGGACAGGTTTAGTAAATGCAACATGCAATCTAAGTACAACGCAATGAGACTTGATCTTTGAGATATTTGATTGGGTATGCAATATATGAAAATTGATTTTCTAGCACAATATTTTTCCACAAAGTGTAGATACAACTTTGTAATATTGCATCTCACTTTAAAATCCATTCAACATCCTGATATTTCCAAAACCATCTATGCCTACATGATCTGTTATTATTTTTCCTAACTCATTTCTCTCTAATATGGCATGATTAAACTTGCAAAGCAGTCATATCACATGCCACTTTACTTAGAAATGAATTCCACCATATTGTTTACAGTTTTTAGCTGTAAATTTTTAGTGATGATAATATCTTAACTAGAATGTTATTTCTATTTCAGATAATACCATTTTAGACATCTGGTGTATCATTTAAACAATAGCAGAAATATATATGTAAATTTGAGTTGCAGTGAAAAGAATACAAGTCAAATGTAAAGTGTTACAAGATGCAAAACAAAAAGAATAGAGTTTAGGTGATTTGAAATTATTTTTTGCAGCTTGCTGCTTAGTTTGTGTAAAAGAATGGATGCTGCCACAAACAGAAGACTTGGAATTAGAAGAACAGGATTTAAGATTTGGGTGGCATGGATATCTATGGCATGATAAAGCTAAAGTTAATGTCAATTTTAAAAAACATTTTATTAGACATGCCATATTGAGAATATGGAACAAATATACACCTAGTTTGTGGTGCTTAGCATAGGAAACATTTTATAGAAAATAAATGATGCCTAAGCATAAATGGTTAACTTACTCTGATATATTAGCATTTGGTCAAGGAGAATGTAAAATAAAATGAAGTCAAGAGTTGATGGTAGAAAGATTTTCAGGTCAATGGTTTTCTTATGTAGAACTATCAGAAATTTAAATTAGATAAACTAATTTCGAGTTAAACGTTTTAAGACTGAATTTGAAATGGAATTGCATAAAAATGACAAACATGTCACTGCTAAAATGTATAAGATTTATTGAAATAATGCATGATAAAATGAACAAAAATCTTTGATTACAATATACAAATGCATCGGGGAAAATATGTGGTTCAAATGATTGAAACTTATATTATATTATAGTCTTAAATATTTTTTTTAATAAAATATTATGATTGGTGCATGTCATCAGAAAAAATAGCCTAGCATGTATAAAGGTTCTTCAAATTTATGCTAGAAATTTAATAAAAAAGAAAGGTCATTTTATCATGTTTGGTGGACAGTGTTAAAAAGGTTGAAAATTGTGGAGTGAATTACATATAATACAGAATATTTTAAAGATTAATATACAATTAAAACTAGAGACTTTTCTTTTGGGGCCGATGGATAAGCAATTGGAAAAAATCCATTGAACTTTCTTTTTGTAACTGCAGTGTGACTATTATGTAGAAAGGTAGAAAGATTTGATTTTAACAGAGCAATGAATGGTGAAGTTAACTGAACTTGCTGAGATAGCCAGCTTTAAGTAGAGAAAGGACACTGTCTAAATTTAATGGTTTTAATGATTTTTTTTAAAAAAGATAATAGAAATATGTAAACAATGCTGTAACCATAGCTCAGGAGGTCAATTTACATCTATACTTATAATTGCTATAAAAGAAAATTGGAAGTAATTTTTTTATATTCTTTTTTCTTTGTTTTTCAGCTCTGAATTTTTGTCTTTGTTCTTTTCTTATTTCTTTCCTTTTTCTTCTTTTTTTCCATTCTAAATATTAGTTCTTGTTAGGTTTTACCTTTTTTTAAAAAAATTAATAAAGTTACATAAACGGATTTTAAATTTTTAATTCTGTCATTAGAATTTGGATGGATAATTTGTGAACCTTGGATAGATTTCAAAATCTCTTTCCTCCAGGAAGAATAATCTGATAATTTATTGGCAATTGTCTGGAAAAATATTGGTGAAGTAAATGGTTGAAGGAAGGAAATATGTCAAAAAGAGAGGGAAGACTCTTTTTCTTATCACTAGCACTTGGCTCCTGATGCAGTGCCACTGACAAAAATACCGTAATCTGTAGGGGGAAAAATCCCTCTTTTGTTACATAGCCTATTCTGAGAATGCATCCAAATGCTGTTTGCAAAATGTATACGTTACACTAACATCAAACATTTTAAAATGTGTGATACACCTACATTCTGGACATAAATCTGAATCCAAAATTTATTAAACAAAGGTCAGAATATTCTGTTCTGAAACTTTCTCCTTAATTTCTGAAAAAGTTACAACACATATTAAGTAGTGAGAGTTATTAATTAATTTCAGATAAGAAGAGGTATTATTCAAAGGAATCTGCTTCAATGGGAATCTATTTTGTCTCCTGCTCGACAGCCTGCCAAACTCTGTTCTGCCAAGGACAAAAAGAGACATTTTATTGTTTTGATTGTCTATGGCTCTCAAACTTAACAAAACTTATTCAATATGAAAATATTCATATTAGACAAATACTTATTCTCGACAAATCAAACAGTATCCTGAAGTCTAGAGATTACATTAAGAATATAGATTCACTGCTGGATAAGATGAAATGGATTTATCACAGGGAATGATATGTAATGTATAAGTAATTCATTAATATCAGTTATTTTCAAAATAAAATATATAGTCCCACCAATGTCCTAAGATAACCATTCAAGGCTCTTCTCTGGCTGCTCTCAGATATTAAGATGAAGGAAGCACTACATGAGTGAACCTTCTCAATTATAGCCTACCACACATTCTACTTCCAAAGATATCACTTTTATATATATATTTTTGGCAACAGATTTTAGTAACTCTTCTTATATTATAGGCCATTAAAACAGTTATATGATCTTGCTGTTGAGTCATTGTTTTGAACTTCTTTCAGAAAGATATTTGTATATTTAATGATTAGTGCTACATATTATTTTAGTCTCTTTTTTCTGCTTGTTTTCTGCTTTTAATGTTTACACATATTTGAAGTTCACTGAATTTTATTTTTGTTTTATGTGGGTTATATACAGTAAATCACTTGAGATCATTCTGTTATACAATGCTAATACATTGAATGAATAAAGAACTACATTACGATGATATTGCTAGTTACCAGCTTTGCATTTTCCACATCATTCCAAGTATCCTGGCAAGGTCATATGAGTGGAAAATCAAGCTGTTATTATCCTATATGATTAAAAAACAAATTTATGCTACATATAATTGTTCAATCTATTTCTTGCCTTTACAATCCTAAAACCATATTAAGTTCTTTAAACAGAACGTACAGTACAAAATGTCAGTATCTGTCTCTTCATACAATGTACCCAAGACATCAGAGTAAATACTGCTTTTCTACTTTGTGAAAAATCAAAACATTGGCCTTACAGCACTTTAGATGTTTCTGACATATCTGCCATTGTTATTTTTTATTAATAAAAATATGTCAATGCAATTAGAATATATCACAGGATTATAAATATGTATTATTTTCTGAATAATCAAACCTTTTGAATAATGGCTTACATACATGCATGTGTATAAGACAGTACTGAATTTTTGCCATCTGAGAAGCAAAATGCCTCATTTGAAAAAAATATGGACCTCTTACAGTCTGTATGCATTGATTAGTGAGTACTGGAATTTTCCTAAATAATATAAATACATGAAACCTGTCTGAACTGGCAGATTTTTCTTAGTAAAAAGAGAGAGAAGAGAAAACTATTTCTATTGATAATAACACTCTCTTGATCGCAAGTCATATATAGGTAGCCCTTGACTTATGACTGTAATAGAGTCTGCCCATTACAGTCGTAAGTTGTGATGGCTGTAAATCAGGTCACCAATGTGACTGACCCAATTTTATGACTTTTTTTGTGATAGCTGTTAAGCAAAGCAATGGTTTGCCATGGGCTGATTTTGCCAAAAATTGGAAGTAAAAGCTGTTTTTTGGCAAAACTGTTGTAAAACATGGCCATGGGACGCTGCAAATGGCTTGAAGTGCGGGCCTGCTATTGAGCACCTGGAATGTGGTCACATGATAGAAGGGCACTGGAATTTCAGAACTGGGTTATAAGTACCCACAGTGTATTCTGTCATAACTTCACATGATAAGAGAATAGTCGTTAGTCGAAGACTACCTGTAGTAGAAAGTCCTGGGTATCCATATTAGAAGAGAATAGGTTCAGATGCATGTTCTTCTCCTGGCACTTTCAAGTCTGAGGATGCAGACCATAGTAGTACAAAAGATGGAGCTCTAGATTGTGATAGCCATCTCTGTAAAAAAACAGGCCTAAAAAGATTAATAAGAAATGTGTTAGAAGAGTTAGTATACTTAGAGAAGCAGAAGAAATGTATAATAAATAGCATAGTGGGAAAGTCCCATTCTAAAATATAGACCTAAAAAAAGATTTAGCAGGCACTAAAACTTCGATAGTGATTGCAGATAAATTGGAGAAGCAGAAAAGGATGCAGGTGTGGAACTGAATTTATTATATTATAGAGTAACCTTGAAGTAAGTAAGCTGGGTTGGAAAAAAAATGCTAAAAAAAGTTGTAAGATTTTATGGTTCCCATGTTTTCAACTTTACAAACGAAAATATATTTCATTCCTTCAAAACCTAATAGTATAGAATGGTGGTTTTTTTAAACTCATATGCTATTTATCTCAGCAATTCTATTATATTTTCCATCATCATTCCTCCTTTAAACTTTTCCTTTACTATTTCATTTTTCCTGTTATAACAATTGTCCTGAATATTTTCCGGTTTTATTGTCCAAAAAACAGAAAAACCACCAAATCAATTGTATTCCATGGAAGCATGAACAGCATATACCAACAGCACAAATGGCACTGAGCTCATTTTTCTTCTACCGCTCCTATGGGGTATACTCATTCTTAATAATTAGGGCCATGCAGAAATTCAGTGTTTCGTTTTGCAGCAAAGCTAGGGAGAACTTTTGAAGAAGATACACATGATATCCAGAAACTGTATTAATTTCCAACAAAAAGTCATTCTGGCAAATTTACTACAAAGATAATATTTTCTTTTTGATATACTCATCATGGAGAACTATTTTTCTATGATGATTCCCTGGAAAGCTAGGTATGATTAATGTAACATTATACAAATATTCTTAACAAACCTTTTGTGGGTTTTCCAAAAGTTTTTGCAATATATGATTCAATGAGCTTGAATCTATATAGCAAAAAAGACATGAGCTAGGCAATAATCTATGTATCAATGGTTTAATTTAGATAGTATGCTAAATTAGAATATAGTGGTATTAGAGCTCTGTGGGCAGCAGAAATATCTGTGCTGAGAAGCTTTGAAGGATCTATCATCTATCTATCTATCTATCTATCTATCTATCTATCTATCTATCTATCTATCTATCTATCTATCTATCTATCTATCTATCTATCTATCTATCTATCTAATTGGTCTCCTGTCCTACCACAGGATAACTCTGGGCAGCTTAGTACTGGGATAGGCATAGTACTTAGTAGATTGGTTAGTATTGGGGTGGGAGGCATCTGGGAATACCAAGGCTTTAAGCTAATCCAGGAATTTGAAACACAAATCAAATCAATAAAGGAGAATATTGAAATGAGCGAGTCTTGGTGCTCTCTGAGCTTGCTTGTTTTTCTTGCAGATGTTTCATTCATTACGCAAACTAGGTAACATAATCAGTGCTAGTAAGGAGTGTGGTTTGCTGTCAGTTTATATTCCAGTGGCTTGTGCTTTCAGTGTCGGTAGGGGGTGGTCTTAGAGATTCTTTGGTTGGGCTGTTTACTGTTGGCTTCTTTGGCAGTTTCTTGATTGGGGTATTGCTTACTTGCTTTTGTACTGATGATGTTACCTAGTTTGGGTAATGAAACGTCTGTAAGAAAACAAGCAAGCTCAGAGACCACCAAGGAACCCTCAAATCAAATCAAATCAAATCAAATCAAATCACAAGACTAGCATAGATCAACATAATTTGAAAAAATATCACAGAAGACAATGGCAAACACTTCAATTAAAACTGCACAGCTGTATCTATGAAGTTATCAGGAATCTACCTTGACTTGTAGTTTTATGTAGTATTATTTGTCTAGAAATAATAAAGTGCAGTGCACAAATAAAATAAAAAATTCAGAAATAGTCTCATGTTAACAGATATTCCATATGAAATGTAAGTATGCATACCCGAACCTTTGAACTGAGTCCTCAATGGAAAGGAAGGAAGGAAAGGCTGTTGAACCTTTTTGCCTGAAAAATCAAGGCAAATTGATGATAAAGATTGGAGACGGAGAACATAGCAAGAATACCAAAGTCCAAGCAGAAGTTTCTTAGAAATTACAACTTCCTTGAGAGTTAGTGACTGTTCCCTTGGAGACTTAAACTCCATTAGCAGTTAATAAATTAATGACTTTAGATTATCCTCTTCCTATATAAAAGCCTCTGTTCAAGAACAAATGTGTTACTGGAAACAAAATCTATACATTTTGTACTTTATGACTAAGCATCTTGCATCCTGTGCCTTGACTCACTAAGTCCTTGGCCTTTAAACTTGACCTTATTTCTCTTTGCATCCCTCAGAATTTAACCTGGATTATTTATTGGCTTTGTTTACTCAATTGCTTTTTGACTACCCCTTTACTTGATCCACAGACTGCAACATGACATAGTGCTGGACAAAATTCAAATGTGCAAATTTCAAGAGATAATTCTGATAAGATAAATACTTGGAGAAGTTAGCTTTTCACCTTCAATAAATCTAAACCATATTAGATAGCAATCTTAAATTCTCTCCATCATTACATCCACCTTCACAAGCTGGGAAAGACAGGTGTTTAACAGCCATAGTGGACCCAACATTCTCAACTGCAACTACAGCAGGGACTTTAGCTTGCACTCAACCTAGATATTAACCTGATTAGTTTACTTACACTGACTAAAACTTAATCCTTTTCTGTAAATCCAATATTAACAATTTATATCTATTCAGAATATCTTCATGACTATCAGACCCATCTCTTCATCTGATGTTTTGACATTTGGTAGAATCATCTCATCTATTTTATCAAATGAAAAGTACTTAATCTGTTTATCTGTGATCATGTTGTGAATGGTTATTTGCCTATTATTAACCAACAGCACTTTCAAGCTCAAAGGGAACCAATATATTGTTACAATAGATTGTGTGGAAAAAGGTCTGAAAATAAATGATAGTGAAATGAATTACTTCTTCCCATATAATGCATAGAATGGAAAAACACATATCAGTTTCTAATCAATTGAAAACATATAATTATCAGCAAAGCAACTGATACTAATAGCTATCACGATAATAACACACTCTAGACCAGTGGTCCCCAATCTTTGTGGCTTGGCGACCCGGATTTTTTGGGGGGGGAGAGGAACCAGGTTGCATGAGCAGTAGGCTAGCATCAAGCTGCCTGCATGTGTGTTGGCCTGCCATTCATGCGGCCTGGTTCCAAATAGGCCATGGCCCACTGCAATTATTTGTAGTTCTGCACCACGGCCTGGGGGTTGGGGACCCCTGCTTTAGACCATCCCTAATAAAAAGCTAACCAAAGCATACAAGAAGTTACAAAACAAAACTCAACTTTCCCACTCATTGGTTGGATCTATGCCTTACCTAGCTCCTTTAGGCAGTGTGGGTGGATTCTGGCAGTTTTCTAGATAGACTTGAGAGGTGATTAATACCTTTTTGGGAGAGGTGGTAGTAGCAGCTGCCTTGAAGATGTACTTATTCCTGAAGAGGCCATTTATTAGGCAATTTCTGCCCAGTGTCTAAGCTGTCCTTTTTAGGGATGTTTTGGGGAAACTTGAAGGATGTCAACTGCAGAGAACCTTGGATTTTTTGAATCTAGGATTCAGTCAGGGCAATGGCTGGAAACTTGGGGGAGAAACCTGGAAGAGAGAAGCTAGGAGGAGCTGGATGGAGGGAGTTCACCCTTCCTGGTCTTATTAGACAACACACTTGCATTCAGACATTTACAATGGACTACTGTAAAGATTGGGGGTGGTAAAGATGATGGCTCGTTTCCTTTCTGAGTGAGCAGTTCAGGATGAAAGTTGTGAAGTTATGAAAAGGTGAACCCATGACTGATGCAATTTGGGATACCACAGGACTCAGCAATCCCATTTTATTTAAACTCAAGGTAAAACCATTGGGAGAGGTTATCCATTAATTTAAGGTATTGATCAGTATGCTGACAATAACTCAGTACATTTCCTTGCAAGCTTTACTGGAGATGCAGAGGAGTTGGATGGATTGAACAAGCTAAAACTGAATCTCAAAACAATGGAGGCACTGTTCATGCATAAACTATTTGACTTCATTTCAGCTTCTATATTGGTTCTGCACTTCCCTGAAGCAGCCAATCTGAGATTCAGAAGAAGTAATAGAGTGGGAATCCAATTTAATAATTCTAGACTAGCTTCACCAAGAACTATAAACTCTTTTGAGTATGCAAATAAGTATTGGTTAATTTCTATAATGGGCAGAAAAGACAATTCCAAATATGTATCTTACTATAGTCCCAGAAAACAAGTAAGTGTCCACTAAAGACCATCCATGCAGAATCAAGACTGCAGCAAACCCAAATAATTTTAGATTACTGAATGTAATCATTGACTCAATAGTTATTCACAGTGTAAAGAATTATTTGCAGTTCTTTGCAAAATAAGAAAAGATAACTGATCAAATAATTACTAATAAAATAATATTATTGGCTGCCACAAATCACTTTGGATAGCATATAAATTTAATAAATAAAATAAATGTTTCAAATACCCCTATATTCTATCAAACGTCTGATTACGTTTACCTGAAATTATTGTTCTCTTCTGCCAGATCAGAAGAGGCTGCCCAAATTTGCTTCAAATTAAGACTGGGATAAGAAATTTTAACATTTATTTTAAGAATACATATCTGCCAAACCAAGGCATAAACTGAATGTCAACTGTATTGGGTATTTTCTAGAAGTGCATCAGGGAAACAATTTGTAATTTGCTTTGAAATTAATATAGGATATTAACAATATAAAAGGTAATCTCTAACTCACTTGAGTTGAAAATTAATTTTATGCTTCTAATATGTATATTAGAATGAAAGCTGTGTTGAATTAAGTATCTGATACATTCATTTGTACCTCTATGAAATTAAGCCACAGTACACATTGTAGCCAAGTAAGCAAAGAAAATGAATGATGCAGCAAAGCGAACAGAAGAAATTGTCTTGAAGGATAGGAAGAAGAGCTACTGCTATCAAGACAACCGTCAAGTAAAAGACGTCTGAATCTAGAGCAAGAATATAGTTCTTAGTAAATATCTCAGATGCTTCCCCTAGTTCTCACAAAAATGAAGGGAGAATGGCGAGAAGTGCATTCATACTTTCAAGATTCTCTTACTATAATTTTATAATAAAGTAGTATTGAACTACATGACATGGGTTTCCTGGTCTTGGTTACCTTGAAAGACTGACACACAAGAAGGAATTGAACAAAGAATCTAACTTTATTTTACAGGTGGTTCTTTGTTAAAGACCATATTTTCAGCAACTGTTCAAATTTGGCACTGAATGAGTGGCACTATAATAGAAGGTTAGAGTTCTAGCTGTTGCAAAATTCCTGTAGATATGTGATCACAATCTGTGTACTCTACACCTGGCTTGTGATTATGATGTTGCAGCAACCTGCAATCCCATAGTCACCATTTGTGATTTTCTTTGCTGGCTTCCAACAAACAAAGTCAATGGGAAAGCCAGCAGGAAGTGGCCTGGCATCCATGTGATATGCTTATTTAAGGACTTATGATGATTTGCTTAATGATGGCAACCATACTTGCTGAAATTGCCATTGCTAAATGGTGCAGTCACATGACATCAAGCTTTACAATTATGTTGTTAGTGATAGCAATTCTAGTCCTAATTGCTGTTGTTAATCAAGAACTAAATTGTACATTTGATTACTTCTTGAAGAAAGAAATCTAATTTATATCCTGTTGTGTCTATTACTGATGATATCTGCAAAATTTTATTTAAAACATTAAAAAAATATTTATTTAAGGACCTGATTTCTAATTTCTGGTCTATTTTCAGTAAATTGTTTCACAAACACGGAAGCAATAAAAATAGGAAAATTTAGATTTTTGACTATTGTAACAGTAAAAATATGAACTATGGTACAACAAATTGATTAAATAAAAATAAGCACCAAATCTGGTATTTAAACAATATGCAGCTAAAAGAGATTTTTGAAATCTTGCTACCCTAGGATCAGCAATGCAGGAGGTTCTACTGCATCCCTGATTTTTTTTGGGGGGTGGGGCAGCTGGACTCAATAGAAAAAAAATCAGCAAACAAAATTACATAGAATATCTTTTTCCTTTACTGCTATCAGAGACTTCTACCAATAATCAGTAAACAATAATATTTCAGGAACAAATCTATCTAAATTCAGATTAATAAGATTCATTAAGCAAAATTTTTAGTATGATGACACAAGAATCCCAACAAGTATTTCTGGTTTCATATCTGAATTTTACATTTTGGCAATTCAAAATAGTTAGCTCCTTTCTTTCTCCTGTCCTTTCAAAGATGGGAGGAGTTTATCTCTTCTGAGTGCTCTATGCCTTTGTGTTGCTCATGTAAGGGCTGCTGGCACCATCTTTGTGAGAATCCACATAATATACAAAGGCTCCATAATGAAGTCAAAGTCTTAAATTGAAGAAGTACTTCTTCATCAGATTATAGCAATAAACTATACAGAAATAACCTAGAGAAACTGCTGCTGAACCATGCCTGAAGTTTGTCTATGTAACAGACTAGTGCAATTGAAGAAATAACTCCGGAGATCTGGTATTTATAAGATTCTGAAGCAATCTAGAAGTTTCATTCTGTATGCCAATCACTGGGCTGTTTTGCACGCTCCTTATTCCTCTTTTTTGGCCCGAGTTAATGTCTCACCTTATATAACATACTGTAACAACAGCATAGCTTCAATAAAATATATCTAATTTATTACATGTTGTACGAATTGTTAAGGCAGTTCAATACACGCTCCCACATAAAATCCATTAAACAAAATGGAATTTATTTCAGAATAGGACTGTGTTACAAGGCCTGCACAGACTCAGATCATGAAATTCTTAGTTCCCTAGAAAACTTCATTTTTACTATTCTCCAGAATTATTCTCACAAATAAAAAGGGTAAACTACACAGTTAAATTGAACTGTGGAAACTTGGCACAGCTCTTTTCTGTGTTCCTATTCATTTTGTTCTGTTGAGGAGTCCTCTGCTTCTGCCCCCTCATCCTCCTCTTCCATAGAGATATTCATAACTCATTATATTCACAGCTATTGACAGTTACACCTAGCAACCATTTTCTGTACATCAAATAGTGATCTGTTTCAAGCTGGGTTCTTTTAAAACCAATTTAGCTTCTATTTAGTTTATCACATGCCTGTTTGTTTAAAATGCATCCCATTTCTTTTTTAAAGCTTATGATAAAGATATGATGCACTAGTGAGAAATAACATGTGCCATTTTTCATATATGAAACCCAAAGCTTCTATGGTCTAGAAGCATTCACATTCTAAAATAAAGTAGAAACTAGGCAATAGTAAACTGAGAACTGAGAAACTAAGAGCAGATACTCCATTTGATCTTCATCAAAAAGTCAAGAAGTATAGATTGGATTTTGATGTTGAGGCTCATGTATATTTAATTATATGGAAGAATTCTACTTTAAAAACAAGTGGCAAAAGTATGGGTGGAATCTGGAAGAGGTACCTTAAATCAGGGGTGTCAAACTGCCGGCCCACGGGCTGGACGCGTCACCAGGAAACCGCGCCCACCCCATTGCTGGCAATGGAGAAAAACATGACATCGCAAGTTTGACATGTTTGCCTTAAATCAATTACTTTGTAATAATCATTGTAAGGATTATTACAAGATCAAATTTCACTTGCCTAATTCACAAGAGTGGCACTAGTATTAGTGGAAATTAGCAAGAACATCAGGAAGCAGTTTGTGAAGTAGCAGTTTGTGAAGTAGCCAAACAGGACCTTAAAAATGGTGCAACTACCTTTTAAAAAAGTTTTTAAACAAGTTTTTTTAAAAAGTTGCTTTATAGATAGCATAGACACTGTACATGTTGCACACAATGGTGGCCTTGAGCATCATAGGAATAAAGGTTTTATAGTAAAAGTGCATGACCTATGGCCCCAAGGATATACATGTTTCTATAGAGATTTGAATGCAACCTTCAAACCCTTTTCTAATTGTTATTATGCTGTAGATTTTCATCAACAAGGGAAAAATTGTTAAATATCTGGCCTTAAACATACAAAAAGAATTAATTAATTTCAGTTACATTTAAATGAAATTGTACTGAGTTTTGTCTATATTTCAACTCTACCCACTTTTTAAAATATGAGTCCAGAGTGTCAAAGACATGCAGCTTCAGTATGAAAAAAAGTTGTACAGCTCTAAACTAGAAACTTCAAAGGCCATGGAGACAGACTGAAAGGTCTGAATGATTTTACATTTCGTTTTAAATGTAAAAAAAGGTATTTAAAAGCAGTTTTTCCTGAACAATAAATCCTGTCAAGGGCATTCCAACTATGTGGTTTGAAGTAAGAATATGAGGCATCAGCAGATAAATAGGCTAAGAGATATAAACAAATTAACATAGTCTCAACAGATTATGATGGTTCATTTATTTCAACTTTTTCAGCTATTAAAACTTAATCAGTAAGAATTGGAAGCCTATTCTTAAACAGTATAATAAACAACATTTTAAAAAGGTAAACTTTTGCATA
Source organism: Protobothrops mucrosquamatus (assembly GCF_001527695.2). NCBI lineage: Eukaryota > Metazoa > Chordata > Lepidosauria > Squamata > Viperidae > Protobothrops > Protobothrops mucrosquamatus. The sequence goes on along the minus strand of NW_015386850.1, from coordinate 555,251 downwards.
TTCATGTACCTTACCACATCTGTTTTTGATGAGATTAAAGAATAGCAAATCTTATTTTACAGCAGAAGTGATGTGATGGCAGCTATCAGAAATGTCTTCAGACTCCATAGCCTGTTTGGGCAACTGATTCAAGATATTACTGAAAAAGGAAGCAAAAAAGAAGTTACTTGGAACCTGGAACCAAAGAAATAGTATTTAAAATAATATTTACAATCTGCAAATTAGAACCAAATCTCAAATTAATTGATATTTTTAATTTGTAAAATCTTGGAAGCTTTTCAAAATCTCTTTTTTCAAAGGGCCAAGGTTCTCTGAAATATGGCACCAAAATAGAAATGAGATTTACAAATGTTCTCAACTACTCTCCTGTTAATTTTAACTATTGCAAGGATGAACAAGATGGATGTTTTGTATTGCCATTTTATCCATAGATCTTTCCTTAAAAAGTTTCCAAGTTAGTCAGAACTATTTGCTACATCCTGGACGATAGCTATCAAATTTGGGCAGTATTGGTAGAAAACTGTTGTAGTGCACAAGGCATTTTTTGGGGGGAAACAGTCTTGAGGCATTTTGTAATATTTTTTCTTTGCTTATAAGAACTACAGTAAGCAATGGTACAGGTAGTTCTCAACTTATGACCTTCTGTTTAATGACAGTTCAAAGTTACAACAGCTTTGGAAAAAGTGACTTATGACTTGTACTCATACTTATGACCATATCATCACCATGGTCTCGTGATTGCAATTCATATGCTTGGCAGCAACTTAATTGCAATTGATTTAGAGCTGTGGTGGCAGAGTGGTTAGAATGCAATATTGCAGGCTAATTCTGCTCACTGCTAGGAGTTCGATCCTCACTGGCACAAGGTGGGTTCAGCCTTCCATCCTTCCGAGGTCAGTAAAATGAAGACCCAGATTGTTGGAGGCAATATGCTGATTCTGTAAACTGCTTAGAGAGGGCTGTAAAGCACTATTAAGTGCTATTGCTGTTGATTTATGACTGGTTGCAGCATCCTGTGGTCACATGATTGTGATTTGCAACCATTTTTTTTTACAATTTCCGGCAATAAAAACCAGCAAAGAAGTCCATAGAGGAAGGGTAATTTGCTTAACAACCTCCTTAAAGATTGTTGTAAATAAAGCCTAACTCAATTTATAGCCAGAATGACTTATGATGGAAATTCTGGTCCCAATTGTGGTTGTAAGTTGAGGACTACTTGTAGTTTTTGGAGGAAAAAAAACTACAAAACTGTTAAGCTTCAAAACTTAGAAATGTGTTCAGAAATAATTGTTCTGATACAAGCTATGATTGATATGTGGTAAAAATATTCCAGGAATAGGAGTTTTGCCTAATATGGAACTTAATGGTATAATAACTTTCAAAGTAGTAGTGAAATTGGGGTATACAGAGACAAAACAATAAAGTTGGCATATTTACTGAATCTACTCAGTTTCGCAAAACTATATTGGTTTGAAATTTGCAAGATCTTTCCTCCTGCCTCCCCAAAACACCTGACAATGTCTTGAGTGTAGTCATTATTTGTGAGAAAAGCAGTAGTAGTGAGAATTCTCACATTTCAGTTCCTAAACATATTGTCTCAGACTACAGAATGTTATACAACACTGTTTAAGTAGAGAATAGTTTACATCTTGTAAGGAAAAAAGAAGTCTTGATATCTCATTGATTTATTTATAAAAGTTTAAATAATTATAATTATTTATAAAAATATTATATATTGGTTTTATTATCCATGCTAGCGAGGATCCTTTATAATTAACACTTATAAATTGCTTTAACTAATTCAAAATACGGTGAAATATAAGTGTTACTTCTAATCACAGTTAGAGCTAATACAGAATTAAAATTAACACTGGCGACCACAATTACGACTGTCCATTCAAGTGCCTCTTTGTTTAGTTCACATCAAATTAAGGCTGCTATTTCTTTTCCTTGATCTTTTGGTCTTTGAATGCTTGGACAGAGCAACAGTGGGAAGGAGAAAATCTAGGAAATCCTGTGGGTCATCAACTTATCCTGCCAAGTTTTAGAGCACTGAAGATGCTAATTCTTGAGTAGACCTGCGAGCATTTCTCAAAAAAATTAAAGTAAGATGCAAAAAGTTTTATTTTTATTCTGAAAAATTAACCAAACTGATTTTAACAATCTTCACAACATGCTGTATTACTTTAGAACAATAAACACTTTTTTGTATAATTGTATTATATAATTGTAAAATTTGGTCATAAATTAATCAAGTTTGGTATATTAAATTTATAGTTTATGTGTGATTCATAAAGTTAAATTCAGTTCGGGAATAATTTTGCCTCAAATTAAGAAGCTATAATTTTCATGGATTATAAAAATACAGAAATAAGTAGTCATCCACCATATTTATAGGCCTTTCAGTCCTTTGAGCTCTAGTAAGACTGGAAGGAACATATTCGCCTATGAAATCAAACAACAAAACCTATAAGCAAAGTAAGGACAAAATCTATTTCTCATGAGAATGGCAATGCATTCCTGGAGGGGAAAAAATGAAATGTTGTATTTACTGCTTATTCTTAATATAGATCTGTTTACAATCCTATGTGGAAAAATTTCCATGTTGCATATACATATAGATAATGCAGCATCCTATGACATTTTTTAGTGGCATAGATGCAACAATTTCAAATTGCAATAAACTGATTTTTGAAAGGAATGTATAAAAGAATATCATGGGGATAAATCACTAGGCAAACGTCTTTGGATCCCAGCCAAAATATATTAGTCTAATTTATATATAAATTAACTGAGCTATATGGGTTTTTGTTCCAGACCCCTCCAATAATGAGTATTTTGCAATCAACTTACCCGCAATATCAACAGCATTTTATAGTTACCCTTTGCCAAATAAAATAATGAGATACCTATTTTTAGAATACAAATCTTACTTCAAGGAAGAAAAGGATAACTTACGGATGAAAGTCCATGTCATGTAGTTGAAAAGAGTTTATGGACATCTAGACTGGAGTCAGAACTATATATAATGGATAAATCCTTTCAGAACAAATGAATGGACATTGTTTGAACATCTTTAAAGTATATACATTATTTTTATCACTTCTTAAAACCAGAGGGAAGTTTAATTCATTCTTTTTAAAATCTAGGAGTAATCCAACATTAGGACTAAAGAAAAGCCCAAATAATTTAAGCAATATTTCAATTTAATATTATATTAATTTAAAACATATCAGAGGTAGAAACAAAGAACTATTGTAATTTATATTCTTGTTTCTTAATTCAAATGTAAAGAATTAAAAAATGTAGCTTGACACTTTTCTAAAATAAAATAAACCTCAGGAAAGATTCTATAGTGTATTCAGATTATAGATCAATTTTTAACATGTACATGAGGAATATCAAGAAACGTTTGCACTTAATAACCATAAACAAACGACAGAAGGAAGAAATCCAGGCTCTTTGACATGTGAAGGCCATGAAGAATAGTTTATAGCAGCTAATAGAATAAAGTCTCCCAAAGTAAGGAACCTGCCTACTTCTTTGGAGAATATGGGAATTCAACCCAAAATACAAGTTAATACACACCACCATGTATGAAAAAGCAGTCACAGAGTAAGGCGGGAGATTCATAACGTTGAACAGTAACAGAAATACAAATTGACCAATCTGCACATTTGGGTCAACAGTGACAACTTTCTACTCCATACTAAATGTTTTCCTTTTTAAAAAAAAAACAACAGTAATTTTTCCTATGTGCATTCTAAATTAAGGAATGTAATCTATAAAGTCTTGCTTTCCTGCTAGATTATTGCTCATTGAGAGTGCTAACAACTCCAGAGCTGCCCACCATCTTGGCTTCATGACTGTATTAAGCTGGATGTTCTAATGTGATGTAAATATATAATTTCAGTGAGAATGTTTACATCTGGAGAACAATTTAATGATCTCTCCAGCAAATGAACATAGACTGTTGAAGAAGAAAGTAAGATTATAAATACAGATAGATAAAATAAACGAAAATCTTACATTACGAGAAAACAGAATTTGGTAAAAAAAAAAATACCCTACAGATTTAATTCTGCCTATAATTTAGAGCTTCATAGATTATTTAATTTGTATTTATGCATAGACGATTGAATTGGTATTTATGTTCAGTCTATTACAGAGAAAAGACAAATAACTGACTCCACAACTTGGTCTTGGGCATTATGTGCCAGAACTACAAGTAAATATAATTCAGGATTCTGCAATGTAGTAATAGTAGGTGGTGATGCAGCAAAATGGCTACCCAGAAAGCTATTTGGCATTGTTTCTCTTCTTCAAGCACTTCTGAAATACAAAAATCTTCTAAAAATGTGTTTTTGTAAAGGCACGGTAAAATGTTTAATTTAAAAATAAATGTTTAATTTAAAAATAAATATTAAAAAACCTAATTGTGGGGAGGGGATAGAGGAAGCCACAATTCTCCATTCTGTCTTCCTTACAGAAACTTAAGCTTCATTTGTGCTATTTCCTCCCAATTATAAATGCAATATAGTATTTTCCTCAAACTCTTATTTTTTTTTTAAATCATGGGAGAGTTACCACACCCAGATCAATACAAATGACTACCTAGTGCAAGACAAGAAAATGCAAAATGTGACCATATTTTAAGTCTGTATTCTGGTTGGAACAGGGTGAGGGAAATCAAAGGGAGGTATCAAGTTTATAATCAAACATTATTTCCTGAACCATGCAAAAATTAAATATATATATATATATATATATAAAATCCAGGAGGGAAAAATACCTCAAGAAAATGATTCTGCTCCCAGCAACAGCAAGTATCTTCCGGATATAAATCCAGGACTCTTTTTGTACGAGACAGAAATTAATAGCAATAGTACCACCGCATCTGAATATATTTCGCCAGCAACAAAATGGACAGGAGTCACCACTGAACTATATATTCTCCTGCTGTTAGCAGGAGTGAAAGTAATACATGCTGATACCAGAACATTTCTGATTAAGAACACAAGTTTTGGTATGATTTTTAAGATAGATTCCCTCCTTCCCACAACTAATTTTTGTTAATATCATTTAGTCTGTTAAAGAAATAGTAGATTCAAATTTAGATGCGTCACAATCACTAGCAAAAATGTACAGTTAAGAATTGGGTCCATCTGTTTGCCAAAATGGTCCAACAAAAAAATAAATAAAAATAGCAGTAGCTAGGACACATATTATATTTATTGCATGGTCTTGGTAAATCCACACTATGTAATCCTAATATGAAATAATAATCCCATTTTATAAGGAAGCCCTTTCATTTCAGGAAATACTTCATGGTTCTTATTAAAAAACAAACAGAAGTCTCAACATTCTTGTGACGCACATCTTATTATGCCCACTTTGTGGATGACTGAGAAAAGCAGAAACTGGCAAATTAGCTCAAGGTCACAAAGCTGAGCAAAGTACTAATGCCAAATCTTCTGGCTTCAGGACAGCACCAGAAGTCTCAAAACCACCTGCAGACAAGTTCTGTATAAGGCTGTGGTTCACTTGTATTGTTAACCTGAGACATAAATCAAATCTTTTTCCAATAGTAGAGCAAAAGTGATGCCTTTTCACTCACCATAGCTTCACTTTTCATATGTTAAAGTATCTTTATATGAGCAATTATTTATTAAAGCAGCAATGTTTAAGAACTGCATTTAGATTTACAAAAAAAAATATGGATATACACATACACAATCTCAACCCTTAATGCTTGGGTGAGAAAATGCACTTGTTTGGAGGAATCAAGAAAAATTATGTAGTATCAATCGTCCTCTACAAATCCAACTCACTCTAAAAATATTTAAGATATGCCATTACAGAGCATCATGTGTCAAGAAAAAGCAAATGAACACCCCCCCGTACCAATATATAATACCTAGTGGCTATATCTAAAATATGCAAGCTATGTTTGTTTAGATGGCGTCAGTCAAAATGAAAGTAACCCAACTTCTACCAATCTACTCACTTTTTTTTGTTCGTGACAGAAGAAGCAAAATCTCAGCCTGAGTGTATCCTATCACAGATGGACCTCTGGTTGCCCTCCTCTGCAGAATTAGCACCGCAGGATGCAAGACTGCCTCTGGAGGAGACAACTTTGCAGAGCAAGGACACTCAGTAGGGTGGAGAAACGAAAGGTGGTGCATTTCCAGTAGAAGAATTTCAAATTAAGCATAATACTTGATAACGGAGAAGAGTTAGTAAAAATGAAGTTATGTTTGAGAGAGTATCGGAGGAGGTAGGTATCTGTCAGATCTATCCGTCTTCTCCTTTCACGTATCATGTCCATTTTCAGATATGGCTTCCTGGTTATTTCTCCTTCCTTCTGAATAGCAGACTATGCTTATTCATTCTTCCGGGGCTATTAAAGCCTGCAAGCAATAAAATCTTGAAACAATACTTGAGAAGACAGGAGTACTCTAGAAGAATCAAGATGGCGAATCAAAATGTTATCTGATCTGATTCCAAAGCCAGAAAACTACTGCCGAACAACTGGCTGTACTTGACTCTCTCAATGCCAGTGAGTCACCCACACAGATTCTTATCGTTAAATCCTTTAGTTTACTGGAGCACTTCATGAGAACATGCCACAGGGAATAGTACCCTATGCTCTGTGATGATGCTTATTGCTTAGGATTTCATTGAAATTCCAAAAGAAAAAGAAGAAAAGAACATAGATTTCATCCTCCATAATAATTTTATATCTGGAATTGGCTTTGGGATAGGTCAGAAGGGAAAACACGGTTGATCTGAAATGATTAAAGAATCATGTCTACTTAGATGTGTACCATAAATGAAGGGTTTCCAGCACTGCCTACCTGATCTGGTTTATAGTTCACAACTGCCCAACTATCCTTCTATCATCTTAGAACTCACAATGATCTCATTTAAAAGCAAAATAAAATAAAAAAACAGAAAGTAAACTTTGTATTTCTTACCACTATATTCATCCAGCACTGACTTTCGATTCACAGTGTTGTAACCTAAGACACAGTTTTTCTACTAAGGTCTGTCCAGCATTTTACGGATACTCCTCTAACAAGCAATCTCTCTGTCCTCAAAAGAATTTATAACAGAAGAAAACTGCTTAGTCTAGTTAAGAGTTTTTTCACACAAAGACAGAGATAGACACCCACCAAAGTCTCTTTCTGTTGTCTCCTCTGAAAGCTATAATAATGTCACGTCACCGTGGCTTGTCTCACAGCAGCCGGAAATATGCCTGTCACTGATGCAACTCGAGTCACAGAATATTTGTTTTTCCTTCTGCGTCACTTGCACCAGTAATAAACTAAACTAATCTACAATAGACAAGCTCCTGCTTTTTGCTTTTCTCTTTAAAAACATTAGCTCTGAGAATACAGACACATTCCAAAGTGCTTGCTGTAAAGGAGAGGAGTGGGTGGGGAATAAAAGCAAATAGCCAACATTTTAAGTCACAAACTGTTCAGAACCCCTTTTAAAGCAATTGGAATGGAACATTTAGATTTGATATTCTGGCTCTAACCAATCTCAGATAGCATTTCACCTGCCACTGCTTCTCCCTCCAATGGAAATCAGTGTTTAGAATGAAAGCCCTCCCCAGCCAATCATGTGCAAGCTCAGGCACTCAGTTAATGATGCAGCAGTACAGGGAAGACTATCACATGTGAGCTGGAAGGCTGCCAACATGGAGACACGCAGAGAGAAAGGTAAACAACTTTCCGACGCCAAAATGATGACATTTAATTCTTAAATGCAATCTTCTCTTCTTAACTCACCCTCTGTCAGCTGGTCTGGGGCTTCACAATGTACCTGTCCCCTCTCCCTCCCCAAACCAATGCTTTCCAAACCTAACAACAAGCCAAGCAAAGATCCCTGCGTCATCATTTGTCCATTTGCCACTTTCTTAACTCTGCAGATACAGATTCTCGCTTTAAAGATCCAGAGTGTTTTGATAAATCCCTCTACCAACTTCTTGATTTAATAAGGAAACTGGAGAAGGGGGTGTTAGATGGTACCCTCTGCGAAGCTGCTGTTCTATTTCCCTTCCTCCTTTCTTGACTCTGCATTATAGCTAGCTATGCACTGACATTTTACAACTTGTGCCTTCATTCCATTGGTCTGATGCAGGACACAGAAACAACATTTAGCCATAGGAAAATAATACTGGATGAAAAGTTTGAGGGATGGGAGGGCAGAAAGATACCTCTAGCCACATACATACAAAGTGAGACACTCAGTTCAATTCACCCCCCCAACTCCGATAAAAAATAATACGTACGTATTTAATAGAGGAACCATGAGATCTGTTCATCTATACACCTGTGCAGTCCTCAACCCTCTGTTCGCTCTGCCGCAGCACAGAACATTCCAGAATTTTCCACCCATTAACCCTTCCTATATCTGCCCCCCCCACCTTTGCGGGATTAATTGCGTCGCATCTTTCCGGTACCATCAATGGACAAAATCCACTGATCCTCAACAAGTTCCCAAATAATGTTTCTTTAAAGGAAAAAAAAACATGCTGGACTGAAAAGGAACCATGCTTCCCAATGTTGTTATTACTTCTCTTGCATGATCTCTCTCTCTGTGTCTCTTGCTGCAGTAGGCTGTTGCTAGTAGACCTATCGACAGAGCTGGTTCTCACTCTCTCCCTCTGAGCTGTGTGACGCAGCTCAAAATTCTCCAGGCTGCTCCTTGTGTTTTAACAGCAGAACTGCAGCTTTCCCCTAGAGAGCCGATGCTAGCAGTACCAGGGCCAGACAAACTAAGACAGAAAGTCGCTCCCCAGTTAAGCACCCAAGTTATTTATATCTCCCTGTTCTCCCCTCACCTTGGCTTCTCTGCTTCATTTCCACTCTTCCCTCACGTTTTGCATCATCAGCTTCTCGTGGCTCTGCCACTGCTACACTTGCTCAGTTAACTCTTTTAGGAGTGGCAGTTACAGGTTCCACTCTTGAACAACAGAACTGGAAACAAAGTTGTTTGCTTTTGAGTGGGTGCAGGAGATATGACCCAAGCAAATACAACTGCGCTCAAAACAGAGGACACTTTCCAAGCAGCCATGCAATATCTGAATTAATCCCTTTAAAGGACAGAGAACACTCATCAGTTCCAAGAAAACAGTTGCTTTCCTCCGGGACTGGACACACTCTCCAGTAAGTGTTTCACTTTTTTGTCATATGAATGAGTACAGGTAGTCCTCGACTTATGACCACAACTGAGCCCAAAATTTATGTTGCCAAGTGAGACAGTTGTTAAATGCATTTTGCCTCATTTTATGACCTTTCTTACCACAGTAGTAAAGTGAATCACCACAGTTGTTAATGCCATGATTGTTAAGTAAATGCGGCTTTCCCATTGACTTTGCTTGGCAGAAGGTCGCAAAAGGTGATCACATGACCCCGGGGACACTGCAACCGTCATAAATATGAACCAGTTGCCAAGTGTCAGAATTTTGATCATGTGACCCTGGGGATGCTGCAACAGTCGTAAGTGTGAAAAATGGTCGTAAGTCACTTTTTTCAGTGCCATTATAACTTTGGTCACTAACAAATGGCTGTAAGTCAAGGACTATCTGAAGTTATGAATGTCAAGCCTTCCACTGTCCATTAAAAGAAGTGAGGGAACAGGATAAAATACCTTGGTTCAAGAAGGAGGCACAGATCAGACTTGGATTCATATATCTAAAGGCCCAAGTCACCAACAGTGGTATACTCAAGTGTTTTTGTTTGTTTCCTCTTTACCAGCTAATCCTTTGAGCTCTGCAGGACTAGGCAGCAGCAAAGGGGTTCCCTACAAAATGTTACTAAGGGTGTGGGCAACGTTCCCTGAACCTCGGGCAACGAATTAATCCCTTCTCTACCCCTGGTAAGTATGCTGGGAGGTTAAAGGCTTGCTCCAACAGTGAGAGAAAATAATTGGAAACATTAAGGGTAAGGAAGAAAATGATCAGCATGACAAAAGAACATAATTCAAAAATGAAAGGCAGCTTCCCTTAAAGCACGAGACTGTAGATGAAATAAAAATCTGGAGTGATCACCCTACACAGAAATATGCCAGCCTTAATTCTTGCACTGGAAGGCAATTCCTCATCCCCTTCTTTACTGAGCTATTTTAAAGTCCTTCCAGCCTGATAGTGACATCTGTTATGCACCGATGCATAGAAAAACAACTGCAAGCTTTCACATACAGTACTAAGCAATGCACCAAGATACCGAGTTTAGAATGCACAGGAAGGAAAAGGAAAGGACAGGCACTGAACAGAGAAACAGGCCAAGACACGACTGAACCTCCCAAGGACTCTCATAGAACTTCTTTGTAGCAGCATTTCTTCAGTCATTTCCTTTATTCATGCTCCAGAGTTTCAGTGAATCATCTTTAACTGAAATTCAAATGAAGCAGTGTCTATCCCTGCTGTGATGCCTAAATGGATCCAAATGAGAATGGGACTCCCATTTAAGTTGCTGGGAGTCCCCCCCCCTTTTTTTTTTTAGCCAAAACTAATTTTACAAAGCAACGAAACTGTAAATTATCAGTGAGTCAGCAAAACAGCAGAAAAGCAAATATTTTAATTCTCTGGAAAAAGGTAGATTGGTTTCCAAATCGTTTAATGAATAAAACTTTAAGAGTATAATCACAGAAAAAATAGCTTTTCCAAAGAATCACAACTTCCTAGAGTTGTCATCTGATGGCTAGTACACATCAGAAGATGTTTCGCCAAAACAAGAATAAAATAAAAAATAAAAAGTCTGCCATGCTTTCACATATCTGATGAATACAAACTGTTCCTAAAAGTGAAACATGCCCATATGTTTCTTAATTTATAACTAGAAAGCAACCTGTAATGGACAAATGATAGTGTAAAAAGCACAATGGTGTCTCCATGAGCTAAAACAAGAGAAGTGGCCAACAACAATATTGGTGAATAATATTTCCAAAAAGAAGACTGTACCATAATGACTACAGCCAGCCATGAGAGGTACAGTTGCCCCAGAAATGTGCATGAGTTTGTTGCTAAACCTAGAACCACATATGTCTCTATCACTATAACATTTCCACTGACTTGATAGTTAACCATTAAATTAGTACTGAGTAAGCCAGACATTGTTTATTACTGTTTGCCCCAGGAAGACTGAGAAATGGCAATGCAGACAGTTACAACTGTAACAGTTTTGTTTTGTTTTCCTGAGCAGAAACATTTGGGTACATTGTAAAAAGGCAATATCTTTCATACCCCCCCCCCTTTTTTTAGTGGAACAGAATCTTTATTTTTTTCCCCAGAATGGAAGCAAACGCATGAAAAACAGCAGTAGTCTAATATCCAAAGGGTCAACATTAGAGAAGGATGCCATGATTGAACTTAAAATGGGAAATAAATTATTGCTGCTTTTAAAAAGTCAGCAAGGATATACTGAAAGTGTGAAAGCTGCACCCTTAAAAATGGAAAATCTATCATCTTCCCCACTACTTGACAAGCACTGAAGTTATCGTAGTGTAACTCATTCAGTCATGGAAATCAGAACCTTAAGAAGGATGGAGAGCAAGAATAAATGCCACTGAAACTTGATTCTATGTAAAGAACAAAACTGGCATTACCAGAGGGTAAGCATAATTATCAAATCCCAACAGAAACAACTGCACACTGCTATAGAGCTTTCTGCCACATATCTTCTTTGAAACCAGGCATAGGAAACTCCCATTGTTTCATGGCATCTGGCTCTCTCAATGAAACATGAGATAATGATCTAAAGGCCATACTTGTGCATAACAATTCTTCCACCAGTAGCACCAGCACTTATTGTAATTCCTACAAAAGGCAGTCTAGGGATACAACGGAATACTAATTACTGTTTTACTTTTGGAAAAAAATAGCTGAAACTATAATTTATATAACCTGTGCAAATTCCTTGTACTGTAGTTTCAGAACTTGAAAATAACAAATCATTTCACAGCCCTTGTTTACCCTATAGCTGAAGATCAAACAATACCAAAGTATATGTAGCACCAAATAACTTCCTTCCTGGGAATAACTGAGGTGCAGTTATTGATGTACACAAAAAACCCTTTAACTCAATCTCTTAGCAAAGACGTTTAGTCATATCTAAACATAGTTCATATACAAGTATGCAAACCCAGAAAGCAATTCTATGCTCAATTTGTAAAGTTTCAATATTAAAAATATTCTACTGTACTTGCAGAGAATGTGTAACTTTAATTCTTCAGTTCATTCATGGGTTCATTTGCAAATTTTGATCTGTAAACCTGATTTGGTTTAGAATACAGCAAGATTATTTTCCCCCCAATAAGCATGTGAACTTGTGATGAAGTGGCTAGGATTCTGATGTAAAACCAGAGAGACTCATTCAGAGTCCATATTGAGTCACAGAAGCTCCCCAAACAACTTTTTAAAGTTTTCTAAAACCTCATAAAATAAAATAATAGTTATAATAAAGAAGGAAAAAGTCCTGTTGAATGATCTATGTAATAACTATAAAAAGTTATAAAGTGCAGTGCTTTGAGAATAGAAAGTAGAATGTTGCCTTAGTAAGACTTAAGTTTCAAAAAATTTGAATTTATTTTTAACAGTAAATTTGAAGCATTTTTAAACTTGTTATCTACTACCTAAAATTTATATGTTAAAGTTATCAAAGAATATAAAGATATTTTTTCAGTGAATAGACAACAGGTTTTATACTGCATAGCTGCAAAAATGCTTGCAAACTAATTTTAGGAAGTACAAGAAATTGCACATCCAGCAACAAACAGCAATAAAACTCAAGAGTGGAACTTAACAGCAGGCTTAAAATACAGAACACAAAGTCCTAGTAATGCTGAGACAATGCAGGATCATAAACCTTATAAGAAACAATTATGCAATCACATTTAAGAAATTAATTGTGGGTTTCAGAATTGTCCTTTGGCACCAAGGGAAGCTGCTGTCCTTAATTTAATTTTATATGTAAAATATATTCAATTGATAAATATGTTATGTTATAGTATGATAGCATCAGTCATGGGAACTATTTTAGGAAACTGTACAGAGTACAGATAATAATATTGAGTACCTTTACCTGCTCTACAGGTGAGTAAATGTCAAGAAGCTGCAAGTAGGAAAAAAGACAAGCTTCTGAACAGGAGAAACCAGTATTGTTCAAGATATTTCCATAAAGATTTGCTAAGAACAAAGAACACAGAGTGCCTCCTACCATGGAAGTTCACTTGACAATATAAGTGGAGGTAGTGGGGTTTGCACTGGTGGCACAGAAATAGCCATTCTCTGTTTGGCACCCTGCACTTCATGAGTCATGGAAGAAACGCATAAGAAAAAAAAGCTCTAGAGGCAAGCGTATATTGTATGTTAGGAACGTAAAGAAATGCAAGGTGGTTGTGTTGCTATTAACAATCTGAAGATTATATATAATTTATTCTTATACTGTTTATAGTTTGGTAAAGTGTAGTACAAACACAAGTATGTTTATTCAGATTCCAGTTTGAATGTGGCGTCTTGGGGTTATTCCCCAGTAAACATGGTCAGTTTTTTTTCCTAGCACAGAATGACAATTGCAAGAAACAAGAATTCAGAAAAAAAACATAGCATGCAGTGGGCTTCTATATCCCTTTTTTATCCTGTCATTGTGGGAGGAATTGATAATTCTTCATATCTGTCATATGAACATCCAACTATCTCTACAACATACAGAAGGAACTCTTGTTTTGAAATCCATTTTCTATTAGAAATGTAAGAGAAGTTAAATATATCATCAATTATTCACCTCAAGTAAACGAATATTCTCACATATACACATTTTTAAATACTGAATCCCCATATAGCATGTAAATGCACTGGGCAACTGACATAAATTAATCTTTTTTTAAAAAAAATCAGGTAAAATTAGAGAAAACAATGTTACCCAAAATCTGAGCAAAACCATTAGCCCAGTAAAATTTGCGCATCCCTGGATTAAAATGTTGAACTATCATAAAGGCAAAGATACATTTCGAATACTCTATCACAAAATAATCATTTTAATACCACTTGAATCAATAGATGGAACAGCACAGAACAGATTTGATATGAGTTCTGGTAACTTTGTCAGCAGCTTCAGAATCTACTGTAATAAAACTGCAAATGTCAAGACTCCTCAAATTCCCACTTTAAAGAATCCTTTTTGAGAAGCATCACTCTTCTTTCACTATTTGTTCGTTCACTATTCGTTTGTACACTATTCACCACTATTGCAAACTCTTCTTTCTCCTTCTTCTTTCCATTACTTACATGGAAAATCATGGGTCAGTTGTCTTCTGCAAAATATGCAAGAATATAAACAGTTTTTATCTACCTAATTGGAGCACTGAGATTTTTTTGTTCTATATAGATGAAAACATCAACATTAACAGATCACACCCAAGATATTACAGAAATAAGAATGTATCAAAGTTTGTTACACTCAATTCAACTTTCCAATACAAATATACTGTGAGATTCCTTAATATTCTGTTACTTAAAAGTGACATGAAAGTTTTTTAAAAGGGAGAGAAAGGAAGTTCAAAGGAAACAGGAAGTCCGTGCTGCAGCAGATAGAGTTAAGAGAGTTATGTAATCTCTTTACTGGGACATGGATAGGACAGCACACTGCTTGCTGATTAACTAAAAATAGAATAATCCCAATTACAGCAACACTTCAACTTTTTCCTAAGTTTCATGTTTCATGAGCTTACAGAGAACTCATGAATGGAGAGGGTGGGGAGAAAAAGACAGCAGACCAAACAACAAGAAACCTTTTTATTTTTCTTCTAACTTAGAGAACATAAATATCAATAAAATCTTCTTTTCTACTCTAATTTTCTGGGCTGTTGTATTTCAGATCTGAATAGGCTAAGTTCCAGATTATTTGCTTTAAGATCCTGACAATTATAACAATTAATCAGTGGAAAAATCTGCCTCCAGAAGGTGTGAATGCTCCAACACTGGAAGTTTTAAAGAAGAGAATGGACAGCCATTTGTCTGAAATGGTATAGGGTTTCCTGCCTGGGCAGGGGGTTGGACTAGATGACCTCCAAGGTTCCTTCCAACTTTATTATTATTGTTGTTGTTGTTATTTTATTTTTCTTCTAACTTAGAGAACATAAATATCAACAAAATCTTCTTTTCTACTCTAATTTTCTGGGCTGTTGTATTTCAGATCTGAATAGGCTAAGTTCCAGATTATTTGCTTTAAGATCCATCCTTTCCAATATGAACACAAAATGTAGTAGATAAATGAAAATCTGCTGTTTTGTTCAGTTTTACATTAATCACTTAAATGCAAAGAAAACAATAATTTGCCAATGGCCACTTTAAAAATTAACAGACTTGTAGAACGAATTCCAGATGCAGCCAGCGTATAAAACATGTTTAAACACCATACGTTTACAAACAAAAATTAGAAAACTAACAATGGTTGTTCTTATTCAGTGCATTGGAGGTTTGTGTAAACATCTTTCAGCCTAGCTTTATATACTTATATGTCTAGTTGCTGGAATTGGGTATGTCTAGTTTAATGAAGAGAAGGACGAGGGGTGACATGATAGCAGTTCCAATATCTCAGGGGTTGCCACAAGGAAGAGGGAGTCAAGCTATTCTCCAAAGCACCTGAAGACAGGACAAGAAGCAACAGATGGAAACTAACCAAAGAGAGAAGCAACCTAGAACTAAGGAGAAATTTCCTGACAATTATAACAATTAATCAGTGGAACAATCTGCCTCCAGAAGCTGTGAATGCTCCAACACTGGAAGTTTTAAAGAAGAGAATGGACAGCCATTTGTCTGAAATGGTATAGGGTTTCCTGCCTGGGCAGGGGGTTGGACTAGATGACCTCCAAGGTTCCTTCCAACTTTATTATTGTTGTTGTTGTTATTATTATTATTTCCTACATACATGAAACAAATCCATATAATATTTTCCTAAGAATAGGGGGGAAATGAAATAAAATAAAATGCATGCTCTGTCATAGTAATCATGGCTTTTTTAATGTTTAAAATGAAGCATGAATATTCAACCAATCATCCTTGCAGTTTTAGTTTTGAAGAACTGGCATCCTTCATATCCATATTTATAGAATGACACCTATGCAAAGTAAAAAAAGACTTGAGGAGAAAAATATATCCACACATATCCACACACATACATACTGTATCTTAATCACAATTAATCTTACGTATATATTCATATTCATATGTAATCAAATTATTAACATCTATCAATAAACATCAGGAAAAAATAGGAAATTAACATTTAACCCAATATATCACCCACATTTCTAAGTAGCCATCCCTTAGAAGTATTTCTGTTATAAAATATGTATACCAATGCAGAGAGATTTCACTACTTTTAAATTTGTATTTTGATTATGTGCCATCAAATTTTTGTTGACTCTTAATGTGAAACTAATGAACAAAATGCAACAGTTTTAAAATTTTCAACATAATTTTATAATTGATAAACATAGCAAAAATAGCAGCAAAGCGAAAAGAAAAATGATCTGAAAATTAAGTAATAAACAGAATTTCAAAACTTTGATCATGTTGCTGATAAGTCTTCTTACTTGCCCCTTTGTTGAAAAAAAGGCTGATTTAAATGTTGACAAAGAACATGTATCACATTACTGAACATGAAAGGATAATTGGGACATTTTTGTAAAAACTGAAATTGAATGAGAAATAGAAGCCATGATAAAATAACAATTTCATGACACTATATGGGAAAGATATTCAAGAGCAAATTTATATTATAAATGAAAGTTAAAACTTACCACTTAGCTCTTCTTGCATAATGGAAGAACAGCTCAGCTACTATGTACACAAGGCAACAGGACACCCCATCATTTTTGTCTGAGCCCTAATCATCTGTGTTGATCCCTATGTAGACTAGATCAGAAAATCACTTCTACAGGGAGGCTAAAACTAATTTTATTGAAATTAGTTTGATTGGGTTGTACATTACTTCCTCCTCTTTTTACACTCCAGTGAAACAGGGAGATCTCAGCCAGAGCTACTTTGAAGCATTGTTTAATTTCTTAGGCCTTAAAAAATTGTTTAAGCCCCTTTTGCCTAGAGTTAATGGTTCTTACATACTGTATTCCATCAAGATAATTTTCCATACTCTGTACAATGCAGCAAACTTCAGAGGAGGCATTTGTAAAATAGTAATTCCAGTCACTCCAACAATAAATAGTTTATCAGCATTTCATTTCCAGTCAGACCATTATTTGCCCAAAACAGGTAATAGAAGTTTTACAACAGTAGAAGGAAGGGATATGGCCTAACTAACCACATAGTGAATATACATCAGTACATTTCATTTTCCTATACAGACCCCGACTGAGTTCTGGTTAGGTCAATATAAACCATATAAACTTCCATGCTGAGCTATGTCTAATCCACCTACTACTGATTAAATTACTACTTTGCCATAATAATTGACCAGCAAATATGCATTACATCAGTGGTTCTCAACCTTTTTAATGCCGCGACCCCAATCGGTCATAAGTCGAGGACTAAACCGCTCGTAAGTCGAGGACTAAACCGATCGTAAGTCGAGGACTACCCAACCGGTCGTAAGTTGAGGACTTTCCCTGCCCGGGAGCGCCGCGCATGCGTGGTTCCGCCCCCTGCGCCGTCCGAGGCGTAGCTGGCAAGCAGCAGAGATGGAGCAGGCCGACCACCAGCTGGCCCAGCCCAAGGGAGGTAAGGCACCCGCCGGAAAAGGGGGAAAAAATGGCGGACAAAAAAATGGCGGACAGCCTTGCTTGGCGACCCCCATGAAATGATCGATCGACCCCAAATGGGTCCCGACCCACAGGTTGAGAACCACTGCATTACATCATACTTGGAAGCTGAAAAAAGGGAAGGCTATTTTTCACTTTACTCTTTATACTTTAAATTATATTTTGATTTTTTTCCCTAGTTTAAAATAGTTTTCACATGATATCAAATGTGTAGCAGAGACCTGTCAATGAGTTTCTTAGAAAAATTTGTTCAGTATTACTGAATAATTCAAATAATAGAGATGCAGCTCCCACTTTCTTCAGATCTGGAAAGCCCTTAAAACTTGGTTCTGTCTCCAGGCCTGGGTCAATATGGGTGTGATCAACTGGACAGCCATTTGTATGAATTGTATAGTTTTCTGCCTGAGTAGGGGATTGGACTAGATGACCTCCAAGGTCCCTTCCAACTTTGTTGTTATTATTATTGGGGTCCCAGTCATATTATTATTTCATACTCTCTATATTGTTATTCTAATTGTTTTAGTCTGGATGACCTATTTATGTGAGTTTGTTTTAATTTTTTTGTGGATTTTATAATCCACTTCTGGAGTGGATGGCCACATGAAATCAAATAAATTAAAATACATTACTTACTTACTTACTACTACTTTTATGCTGGTCAGAAGTCTCACTGAATGAGGAATGAGATTCAGAAGCACTTTAACCTGATCAACCTTTAAAGGATCCTTTAAAAGGTCCATTAATAACAAATGCTGGCTGATCAAAGTGGTAATTTTATTGTTGCAAAACCTAAGGGTAAACATTTACTTTCTATTTTTATACAAAACTTTCAGAAACTTGCTATTTTTGTCAAGAAGAACCCACTGTTGTCTTCTGGACAAAAGGAGAGCTCCCAATTAGAACCAGGAGATAAATAGATGCAGAGCTGATGAAATAATCATGCCCAATGAAACTATGGATGTCAATGATTCTGTGTCACATGGAAGGAAATGTCTAGAGCCAGACTGCAGGGCTCCCTGTGCTGCTCAATGTACTTATCAATGACTTGGATAAGGCCTTAGAACAGTGTTTCTCAACCTTGACAATTTTAAGGCATGTGGACTTCAACTCCCAGAATTCCACAGCCAGCATTGCTGGCTGTGGAATTCTGGGAGTTGAAGTCCACATGCCTTAAAATTGTCAAGGTTGAGAAACACTGCCTTAGAAAATACAGTTATCACATCTGCAGATTATTCAAGAAAAAGCTGGTGGCAATAACTTTAACAAATTGGAAGAACAGACAGAATAGACAGAAACCAGTGAGATGAATTTCACAGCAAGTCCTACAATTGTGAATAAAGAATCAAAGGCACCAGGGTGGATGTTTAAATAAGGGCTAGATGCTCATCCTTTACAAATACTACAGTACAGGTAGTCCTTGACTTACAACCATTTGTTTAGTGACTGTTTAAAAGTTACAACAGCACTGAAAAAATGACTTATGACCATTTTGTGCCATCCCCATGATCACATGATCAAAATTCAGATGCTTGTGGTGTCCTGGGATATATAATCACTTTTTGCAACATTCTGACAAACAAAATCAATGGGAAAGCCAGATTCACTTAATAACCATGTTAATAACTTAACAACTGTAGTGATTCACTTAACAGCCATGGCAAGAGAAATTGTAAAATGGGGCGAAACTCAGTTAGCAACTGTCTTAACAACAGAAATTTTAGGCTCAATTGTGGTCATATGTTGAGGACTACATGTATGGATTTCTGTCCTGGGCAGACAGCCGGACTAGGTGATCTTCTGGTTCCTTCCAAATCTACACTGCCACTGAAGATCACTTTATAATCATATATAAATTGTAATTGTAAGGACCCACTTCAATCCCACATCTTAAAAAAGCAGAACTCTTGGGAACAATTTCTTCCAACAGGAACTTTTATTAAGAGTAGTTGATAGCAGGCATAATAGACAGGATCTGAGGGATTCTTTACAGATCGATACTTTAAAGGGTCCCTAAGCAAACTCCAGCCTATAATTCATCCGGATGGTTCAGACCGGCCAATCCCCAGGTGGTTAGTCCATCGTGGGAAAGGGAAGATATCATCAGTCCGTCTCCATTTGTAGTACGATGTACCACAGCTCTTCACACCTCCTTTTGGGATCAGAGAAATAAGTCAGGTTCCACATGTTTATACTTCTTTCCCCCCCTTCCTAACTGCCCGGTTAGGGAGAAGAAAGTTCAGAGAGATGCATATTAAAGGGGGCAATTTGTTACATTATAATGGCCAGCAGACCCAGCGGCAATAAACAAAAGGTTACATTGTAGCGAATAGAGGAAGTGAAAGTCATAACCCCGCAGGCATATGCCCCCTCCCCCTTGGGAATATGGCAGAATCCAGGGGAAGGTGAGATTTGATTTTAGATCAGAAGAGATAGAAATGAAATTTAAATGGATTTTGACAGTAACTTTATTTTTAAAAAATCTACATTTAGCTTATCTTTTAGGTTAGCTATTTAGAGAATACCAAGATCCAATATTTAGTTGCTAAGCTTTAAATCCTATGTTAATCTTTCATTTTCCAACTCCTTTTCTTTTACTCATATTTAATTAATATTCTTTTGTTTAAGATCTGCAATGAAATCCTACTAATGCTATTCTTATCTACCCTCTCAGAAACGAACATATTACAGGATGATGCTTATTTCAGAGTCTAATGGATAAATAAAACATTTATGTCAGGCTAAAACTTACTCAGATCACCAATTAAAACAGTTGTCTTTTTGTCTTTCAGCTTAACTTGAATGATATTTGATGTACTGGTCTCCATTCCATTGTGTAAATTGAATGTAGAGTTCTACAACTGGTGAATTCTGTTAGGTAAATTTCAGCTTGTTATCCTACAACTAAAGTCTGGGGGTGGGGTTGGGACTCAGATACAGAGGCAAGGACACATTAGCGGATGTTGAGACGTGAGGTACTGAGCTTTGTGCATCCATGTCCTGAGTTAACCCAAAGTCCTAGTTTCCATAGGTAACCGTAGCAACCTGAATTCTCATAGCAAGGGGCCTGTTTAGCTGATTACCGCAGAAAGGGCCTAAAATCATATCCTTAGTCATCTTTAGTGTTTCAAACATGTGTATGAATGTCCTCTCCTTGTTTCATTAAACTGAGTAATTAAAATACAAAATAAATTGAAAAAGGACAGGGCATAAGATTAACAATGAAGATACTATAATAATATGGATTCTAAGCAATGTGACTGGTTACTTAGCAACCAAAAAGAGGTGTATCAGAAAAAAATGAATTACAATTATAGAAGTAGTTATTCTGGCAGCTTTTAGAGAAGGCTTTTGAACAGAGCTTTCTTAGTGCATCTGATTTAGGAAAACAAGCAGAAATTATGTTTACAAAACATGCATTTGCTATTCCTAGTTAAATACTTTGATTTTATTACCTATTAACCAGACAGGAAAAGCACATGGAGAACCTTCCCATTTGAGGCATGTTTTATCCTTTTTGTTTATTTTTTTTCTGTTAAGAACAAGTCCAGATACAATAACATAGAGGGGACAAATAATACTTTTAACTATTAGAATAGATCAGACAATAATCCTATGTTAATACCTATTAGTTTTAAAGATAGCAAAGGCATATAGAGGTGCCTTTACAATATCAATAGCCTCCTCTTTATGAAACAGCAGTATATGCGCTTGTGCAGACATGCACAGACATTTTTATATTGCTACAAAACGTTCAACTATACAATATGGCCTTTCTGTTTAAATGCTGTTTGTATGTGGTATTTTTCTACAACATTATCCAACTTCCTTCACTCAACTTCCTTCTATTTTTTTTCTGAAAAATCCAACCAAGCAAACACTTTGAAACGGCTACAAATGGCAACTGCACCAGAGGTACTAAAGAGCCCTATCTAACCCCAAAAGCTTGCTGGTTAATCCATGAGGGAGATGTTGAATTGACAAATTAGATCCCTGGTAGAAACTGGCCCAATGCTGAAGTGTTACCTCCTTCCTACAGATAAAAATACTTCAGCTCTTCTATAGTGTATTTGCCAGCAACTCTATCTTGTTCACTAACGGATCCAAAACAATCAAATCTCCAATACTGTAACTTATTCCAAATTCTATTGGTCCCGTTATTGTACTTCTCATGAGTCTACCAAAGAAGCACTCAATTCTTTATATTCTTTGGTCAAAACACTGTAATTGCTTACTTGTCCTTTCTTCTCTCATTTTCACTGTCAAACTTGTAATTTGGCACAGGTTTGATTGGGGTTCACTTACCATCCAATTACTTTCTCTGTGATTCTTAGTATTCTATTTGGGGGGCCTAATCCCCTTTGCATGGCATAATTCTTCATTTCTTTTCATGACTCATTTCAATCCTTTATTTGCTTACTACCCAAAGCACCTAGTGCAAATGAAGGCCCATGCATACATTAGTGAGAACTGTCACTGATAATTCCATTAATATCTTTTCTGGTGGCATGATATCCTATAGTAAGTAACTATGTGGTGGTTAGGCAAAAAAATTAAGGTTCAAACAGCTAAATATTTATTTGGATTAAACATCAATTTTATGTATTTCTTGTTCATATTCATCATTTAAATTTTATTCATGAAAGGTAAGAAAGCACAGAACCTAAAAATTCTATAGAGTGAACAAAGTTTTTTCTTCTTCTTAAGGAATACTGAAAAAAAGTGAAAATAATGTTTAGCTTAGGAATAGAAGCCATTATCAATCCAATATAAGTGATGCATCAAATTTTTTCTAACCTTCACTTTTAGACTGGCCTTTTGCAGGCAATACTGATACAGAAACTAGAATAATTAGACTCCTTACAAGACTACAAAATTTCCCCCTTGGAGCTGACATACAACTATGGAACATCACGTAGAAAGCAGCAGTATAAATATAGTTAAACATAAGAAAAAAAATAAAATTGATTCCAAAACTGAAACAACCACTTTCTACTATTTTATGGAAAAGTGACATTCTTATCACTAATTCACACACACACACACACACACACAATTTTATGGAAAAGTGACATTCTTATCACTAATTCACACACACACACACACACACACAGCATTTCAATTATTTGTTTTTATACCTCAGGCTTCATTTGCTCTCAAAAAACATAGGTAACAGTAGAACAGAAGAAACTGATCAAGCAAGTGTTTACTTTGTTTCAAGGAATCAATTACAAGCAAGCCCCCTCTTCCCCATTATAAAGAATCATTATGGTGAGGAAATCCTACATCTTATCACATTTAAATGATATAAAGATTTGAAAATGGAACTATTCATTTACTATAGCCTTCCTGCTTTTTATATGTATTACACAGAAACTTCATTTGATACTTTATTCTATAATAAAATTTTATACCATTAAGAATGTTTATCTTCAATTGATTCTATTATGAAACAGACAACGTATTTGTTGAGCATCATGAGGCTATTTAAATACTCACAGTAACATAGCACTAAAAGCCCCATTTACCCAGGCCTTCGGTGACAAAATGAGATCCGTCACTTGACTGCACTTGTACTTTTGAGAGATGGATGGCATAGAAGTTGAATAAATTATTATTATTTAGGAAATAAGGAAATAATTCAGATTATTTCTTAATAAACCATATGATTTTATACTAAATAGTCAATCATATTGAAAGCAAGAATACAACTGGAGCTGGAAGCATAAATCATAAGGATATGTACAAAGCAAAATTTTAAAATGCTTTGTTCTGGATCTGGAATAAAATACTCCCTTTTAAAATGCTCCACCAGAATGTTATTGCTTTACTTCAATAAAAAAAGTAGAAAGTTTCAAGTATTATGGCCAGAAAAACAACTGGAACTCAGGACTGTTGTTCCTATGATTTATTCCTCAAGGTCATAATGTTTGACTATTGTCACCAGGGGGGAGGAGGAATTATTGTTTTTTATTGTTTTTATATTGGGTTTTATCCTTATAAGTCACACAGAATCACTTGAAGTGGGCAACCATATAAATTTTCACCTGACGACAGGACAAGAAGTAATGGTTGGAATCTTATAGAAGAGAAATCCAACCTAGAACTAAGGAGAAATTTCCTGGCTGTAAGAACAATTAATCAGTGGAACAGCTTGCCTCCAGAAGTTGTGGTTGCTCCATCATTAAAGGTTTTTAAGAAAAGACTGGCAGCATTTTTTGAACATTTTTGAAAACATTAAATAAACCCCATGAGAAACTGCGGAATACATTTTCATTTTTCATTTTCATTTTATTCAATTTGTATCCCGCCCTTCTCCCGAAGGACTCAGGGCGGCTCACAACATCTCTGCACTTAGTCACTGGAAAAAAATATTTTAATCTAAACAGGTATCAGCAAGTGACATTCGTTTCCCAACAGAAAATCAGTGTTTTCCATTTCTTTCCCAGATTGTTGAACCAAACTAATTTTTTAAAAAATTAGTTTTGCTAGCATATGTGATCCCAAGGGATTAAAAATATCAAATTGTAGTTTTTAATGAAGATATTTTTCAAAATATTAAGAAGTTCCTTAGTCAATTTTTCTATAGGGATTGATACTTGATCTTGCTACATAACTGGAGTAACAGATTTTGTGTTTCTTTTTTTTCAGAAAATTTTATTTATTTTTCCATCATAAAAAAAAACAATCATAAGTAATCACAATGAACAATCAAAAAACCCCCCACCCCCCTCGACTTCCCAAACCTAATCCCAGGATAATATTCATATAAAAGTAAGCAAATACTAATATCTCTAACTCCACAAAATATCTTAATCTACCAGAAAAGATAGAAATAAACAGATTTTGTGTTTCTTTTTGTAGACATTCTGTTAGGTGCCGGAACTCACACACGTCATACAACCCACCTTGCCTACCCTACAAGGTTCCATCCAAAAAAGGTGCCGGAACTCCATTCTGGCCGTTCTATGAGAAAAAAAGCCCTGGGTTTAGGCCCAGCAAAAGTAATTGCTTAGTTCTTTGCTATGTCTTTTTGCTTGTATACAGGAGAGACTGCTGGCTGCAAAAAGAAAATAATGTAGGGGCAAATTTGCTGTTGCTTTTTAATATCATGTCAATAGTGCTTAAGAGTAAGCAGATAATATGCAAAACTGTCAAAGCTTATCAAATTAAGTTTAAGTTTGCCAAACCCACACTATACCAGTACTCTTTACATAACCCTAGGAGCATTAGCAAGTTTTGTATGAAACACAATTCAGATGTCCATGAAGACTCTCAATCATCCAGGCAAAGGTATGTAAAGATTGAATCATGGCAACTGCCATGATTCAACCAATAGATAACAATTCACACCTTTGCCTGACCTGCTTGCAAAATAATGAACCAGACAAAACCCACCTACAATTTACCCATCCCATTCCATCAATCTCAATAGTAGTAGGGAGGTGATTGGCCCATGCTGCTGTGCCAATTAGGTTGGAAAATGGTTAGAAGAACAAAAAATCCAGCCAAATTAATTGTCCAATTGAAATTCAATCAGAATATTCAAAATAGAGCCACTTGAAAGGAACATGTTTCATTTTTGAACATTCAAAACAGCCATTACTAGGTTGGAATGCTTTTCACATCCCTAATATGTACACTGATAGTATCATTTGCTTTTTGTTATAAGATATAGCAGCATTTATTATTCTTAAAAGTTAATCACAGAAAATTTATTTTCAAATCGTACATTTGCAGTATGAGCTAGATTTAGTACATTCTTTTGAAAACAATGAATCCATTTCAAGTTAGGACAATATGAGGTCTGTTAAAAACAAAACTCTTAACAATAGATTCTGGATCCTTTTATATTGAGATACCATTTCCATATCCAAAATTCTTGAAGCTTAATAAAACCCAAAGAAAAGCCAACACTATTTGTAAAAACAAGGAAGGCTGAACCAAGACTGCCTAATCATTACTAAGCATATTCAGCACAACAAAATGCCAGCACAGACTATCTATTTCTTGGGGGCAGGAAGTGGAATAAGTCCTAAAAAGGGCATGGTTATCTGGAATTCTGAACAGTCAGGAATCTCTATAATTTTTCCTGCAGATCCAATTTCATCATAATTATGTAGAAGCCTATGTAGCTTTAAGACAGCTAAAATGCAGTGTTAGTTATTATAGGAATCAATCATAAATTTATTAAGAAAAATCCACAGAAAACATTAAAACATATAACCTGGTCACAGGTTTAAGATCATTTAGATATGGATTACTTTCACAGCACTTATTTTAAACTAACACAATGCATATAGTATTTTTTTTAAAAAATAGTATGTTTGAGAAATACAGCTCACTGCAACCATAAGCACCAGCAAAACATTTTGAAAATAAAGACTATATAGTGACACACCGTGTCTGTAATTTCATTCTTTCCAGTTTTTTTAAATTTTCATAATTAACAGAATGCATAACAAATAACCTTATCTCCAAAGCAAAAAATAAAATGCTACTGAAAATGTGCCAGTTAGAAACACAGGTTATTCTTCCGGTTAGTGGAAAGTATGGTCCCTTTTGCAAAGTTAGCGACCTATTCCTTGAAATGCAGAATTGTAATTAAAATGTCGTTTTTATATTTGGTAGACGTGTGAAATTCCTAAACTGTCCTACTCCACACACACACACACACACACACACATCCCAATCACTGATATTCACAATATTTCAATCTGGGTGGCTTATGCCCTATACTGTCCATATAAATATTTCCACCATTGCGAATACACATTGTTTATAAATACATGTTTTCCTGTATCCCGGAAGTTGAGATGTAGATATATAATTACGAACTGATTCGTCAAACTTAAAACAAATGGATGCGGTCTACCTCTTTTATCGGGGGCTAATCTTCCTGAACAGAGTTTATTATTAAGGGAACAGACGCAGGATCCAGCACTGCGGATCTTGTAATCTCTAACTCGTGCACCAGCACGGGCCCCTAATTTCCTATACATCTAAACAAGGGCTTTTCTTATAGTGCAGCTTTACAACCGCTTCCCTCTTTTTTTTTCCAATACGGTCCTCTATAACTTCGACTATCACGAGGAAGAAGCACGGAAAAGGGCTGCACCTGCGGCTGCGGGCTGGCTCAGAAGCGTCGGCAGAATTTAGGATCTGGGCGGCGCTTACGTGCCTCTTGAACCGGTTTACACATTTGCATCATCAGCGCAGCCTCTCATCGCCTCGGCAACTGCAGGAGCGAGCGGTACAGAACAGAACATTTCCCTCCCCCGGGGAGCTCGGCGTTCTTTTCTCCACCTCCCTCCCTCCGCCCTCCCGCTTTTAGGCGAGTTCGAGCTGTTCTCCTTCCGACCGGCTCCACCACGTGGCTGCCCGTCTTAACTGGGCCGCGCGCTCGTGACAGCTTGCCAAAACGAAAACAACGCAAAATAATCCTGTCGCCCTGCGGACAGCTGCGCTACCCCAGCGCATTCCCAACCCAGGATCAGGAAGCGATCCATTAGAGGAGCACAGGGACTATAGCTTTTGCTCGCCATGGGCAAGGAACCGAAACGTACTTCCTTTGTAATTTTTTTCCCCCCTCCCCGACAACCAAAACAAATACACGCAGGAGCCTCAAATCTTTATGGGAGAGATTCCAAAATAACCAGAGCCCACGCTGATCATTCGAGAGCTGATCTTACCTCCCTAGCAGCGTTCATTTATATATTCCATCTTTAACTATCTATTTCCTCTCTTCTTCTGACGCACTTCGGCTTCTCGGACTGCCATTCCTACACGGTTCGTCCGCTGTTTTGAGTTTCAAATTACAGATATTGTTTTCCAGTGTGATAGTCAAAACTCCTCCTTTGGAATTCTGTGGCACCCGCGTATTGCATGAACAGCGCCGGTGGTCACTCCTTCAAATGACACACAAAAATATTTTTGTTTACTTCCCTTTGCCATGTCTTTTCACTGGCACCCTTCTCAACCTCAGAGCGCCAACTGCGTCAGATGGTGAAAATCGAGAACACCTTTTCTGTATGCCGCCTACTAACCGCATTCGTTCCCCCACCCGTTCTCTCCAAGCATGTCCAGACGTGGAGACATCTCTCCAGCAAAAGTACAGTCCGACCCTTAAAAAGCACAAGAACTTCCTGCCTCCCACCATTCTCTACGTTTATTTCGAGAATGAACAAGTGAGTCTTGAAGAGGCCTCTCAGCCTTGCTATTGGCTCTGCCCGATATACCTCCGCATTTTTATTGGCTGAACGGAAAAGGAGGAAAAACGAACATGCTGCCATTTGTTTGCATGCCTATAAGTACGTTTTATACTCACGCAGCTTCTGTAATAATTGCAGATATATAAGAACAAAAAAATCGTTTATCCCCAGTTTCTCACTCAGTTCATCGCACAGTACTTGAGTGATTAAACCTATTACCTGTGATTTTTTTTTTCTATTGTTCCAGATATTTTGATTGTGTCTCATAACAATTTAAGGATAAGACGTTAGTAAGACGCTTTTAGGTACATCCAAGACTTGGAGTTAGGAGTTGAGTGTTAAATTATGTGGATTTAGGTTTATACATACATTACACACCCCCCCAAAACGGGCATATTACAGAGAGGTTTGGTATTAGGCTAAACCTTTTCCTCTGACATCTTGTTTTCCATAAACATTCTCAATATTTATTATTTAGTGGAGTGGCATTCAGTTCTATACTGTGCCTGTCATCCAAAGCTATAAAATCCTGACATGATGTAATGGTTCAGTGAGAAAGTAAATATAGATGGGAATTTAGCCTAACCAGTGCTGGAAAATCTTGTGCTAATGTCAAGAGGGTTTTGGACATTTTGAAAGATTTGCAAGGGAAAATTAGTTGCAATTTAGGGATGTTTTGAAGTACAGTATAAGCCAGTGGTGGCGAACCTATGGCATGGGTGTCAGAGGCGGCACTCAGAGCCCTCTCTATGGGCACGCGTGCCGTCGCCCCAGTCCTAGGCCTTCAGCTGGGTTTTATAAAACCTTTTCGCTTTAGGCCTCCACCACCGTGTGCAAAAAAAAAAAAAAGGTTCAATCAGTCAATTTCAACTTCTCGCAGAAAAAAAAAGATCTTGCAAAGTTGGAATTGATTGATTGAACTTTTTAGCCCACCCAGTCTGCTATTACCACCGCACCACGCCCATCCAATTTGCCATACCCACCCAATGGGCCACACCCACCCGGCACTCGATGATGCATAAGTGGGTTTTGGGTTGCAGTTTGAGCACTCAGTCTCTAAAAGTTTCGCCATCACTGGTATAAGCAGTGGTGGGATTAAAATACGTGAACAACCGGTTCTCTGTGTGGATGCTGCTTCCGGAAGTCCATTCAGGGCCTGGGCAACAAAAAATTAGCTACCAGTTCTGCGGAACTGGTGTGAACTGGCTGAATCTCACCACTGAGTATAAGTAATAGGATTTCTTACCTAGGACTAAAAATGAAACAGGTTTTCTGGCTGTATTTTCAAACTCAAGTGATAAAAACTGAAAGTTGCCTTAAGCCTTGATTCTTTGTGAGGGAGTGTACTTTCTGATGCTTTGTATCTGTGGGACTTCCCTCACAGTTATCTGGGCTGGAAACAATTAAAGGTAGTTCCTGATTAATGACCACATTTGGGACTGGCAACTTCATTGCTGAGCACCACAGTTCCTAAGTGAAAAATCACATCACCACAATGAGCTTATAATCTCCCACTTTGGTTATTAAGAGAAACATCATGTTGTGATTTATGATTTTATTTCCATCTTCTCTATTAACTCTGCTTGTTGCAAGTCAGTTGTGAAGCATGCAAATGGCAACCATAAAATCATGGCATAATGCAATGGTTGTAAATGTGAGGATTGGTTGCAAAGCTATTTTTGACTATTGACACTAATGATGTTACCTACTTTGGGTAATAAAATGTCTGCAAGAAAACAAACAAGCTCAGAGAGCAGCAAGGATCCCTCAAAACTATTTTTTATAACTTCAAACAGCTGCTACATGAGGCAGTTCATAAGCAAGATCTACAAATGAAGGTTTGCCATCTTTTCTCAATTGTTTAAAAACATGATTGCATTCATATCTTTCTTTTTTCTTAAAAGCACAAAGGCAATTATATATTGGTTTCTTATCCTCAGAGGAACAACTCTTTATGTAGGATGAGCTGAGAGAAAGAGAGAGATTGGCCCAAGTCATACTACTAAAGCAGCACCAGAAATTGTAGAACATTTTTAGACTTTTTTGTCCTAACTAAAAATGGATATGTCAGTATTATGCAAAGTTCTCTGCATCACTATAGAAAAAAAATACTCAGGACTGCTGATGTGAGTTTTCTTTCATTATGGTTTTGTATTCCTGGGACTTGAAGACAGCAAAGCACATACCTGTACTGCAAGGAGATAGAAGAGAAATGCTGAAGCCCTGCATAGGGTGTGGGTGTCATTGGAAAGGACATTGAGATAGAGAACTGAAAAAGGAACCAGCTGTGGGTGAAGGAGGTGAAACTAAAACAGTTTGGTGGAGTGAGCGTTGAGGCTCTGAAACTACACAGCTAGTAAAGAGTAGCAGATTTTACATCTTCACAAGTCTTGCAAACATGAGGGCCAGCTACAGCCAGCCAACAAGTAATTGCTTTCTCCTTTCTATAAAACCAGTAAGGACTCTGTTATGTTTGGTGATCGGTGAGGCATTGATGAAGCAGCAGGTGCAACAACAACTCTTTATTAAAGGTTTAAACAGAAGCCTGGAGAACTGCCGCTCCACCCCTATTTATACACTCAGCAACTAGGCAGTGGCCAATAGGATTCAAGTATTAGTTCCCGTTTTAACACAAGTTAATGAGCATGTAGATAGAAAGTCTGGCGCTTAACTGACAGAGTCTTATGACCGTTTTTTCAACATTTCCAAGTAATTCACATCAATACATTACACCCCTTCCCCCTAGATAGTTCATAAGGACAAATATTGAACATATTCCCTTAAATACGTTGGTGGCCTTTTCGCCCATTCCGAACGCCTCGGAACTACTGGAGGCCCCCGGTCTGTCAGCTCGCCTGCCAGGCTTGGTAGACCAGGGCTATGGGACCTGTCTGTTACGGGTAGAATCGAGTCTCTGTGGCTGGTCTGTCCTGGTAGACCCGAGCCAGTGTCCACAGGTGGAACAGATTCCACCGGTCCAGAAAATGGAGCCGTCTGCTGGTATTGCCCATTGGTTGAAGTATCAGTGTTTGGGACTGACTCCCCAGATGCTAGAGCACCTTCCCTTAGTCGGAGAGTTCCACCGTCGCTGGCAGATTCTAATGCACTACTGCAATCGTGCTGCTCCTGAGTTTGACTATCACAAGAGTCATGAGCTCTTGGCTGGTTTGCTAACCTCCACCGCAGTTGGTCGATGTGCCTGCGTAGCACGTGACCGTCATCCAGGACCACTTCATAAGAAAGTGGCCCAGTCACCTTACAAACCACAGCTACCACCCACAGTGCCCCTTGCCCGTAGTTCTGCGCCCAAACTGGGTCGCCAACTTGCAATTGCCGTGGTGCCTTTGGCTATGGTACTTGTGAGGCAACTCTATCTGGATGTAGGCGATCCAGCTTTGTGATCAAACATCTGCCCCATCTTAATTCTGCTGGGCTTCTTCCCATGAAAGTGAAGGGAGTTGTGCGTTGGCTGAGTAGAAAATCTGCCAGTCTATGTTTCTAGTTGCCGGTTACTATCCTCTTTAAGGATTCTTTAATTGTTCGAACCATGCGCTCTGCTTGGCCATTTGAGGCTGGGTGATGTGGCATGCCTGATCATGTTAGCCCTCAAAAAGGACTGGAATTCTGAAGCAATAAATTGAGCCCCATTGTCTGAGACTATCATGTCGGGTACTCTGTGTGTGGTAAAGATCCTGCGCAGTTCCTGGATGGTCCTGGCAGTAGTCATAGTAGGGACGGTGTGGCCTCTAACCATTTGGGGTGACTGTCCACCGCAATGAGGAAGAGTTGTCCCTGAAAGGGCCCTGCAAAATCGATGTGGATCCTGGACCAGGGGGCATGTGTGGTTTCCCATCGGTGGACTGGGGCGTGGGGCATCTCTGGTCTAGATTGCTGGCAAATGTGGCAGCTGTGTACCTGAGCCTCAATATCTTTGTCCAGCCCAGGCCACCAAAGGTAGCTTCGCGCGAGTGCCTTCATCCGGACTATTCTCGGATGCCCCTCATGCAGAGACTCTAAGACTCTAGCCCTCAGTGAGTTCAGGACTACAACCCAACTACCCCACAAGACCCTGTGAACTGACAACTCGTCCTTCCTCCTACTGAAACTCTGAAAGTTAGGCCTCGAAGTAGTTTCCATCCATCCTGTGAGCATCCAATTCAACACATGGCTCAGCATTGTGTCTGAAGCTGTCTCCACAGCCACATCCCCTGCGTTAAGGGGAGACTCAGGCAGATCCTGGATAGCCAGGATGCGAGTGGCTGGAGTGGGGTCGGGCTCTAAATGCGGCAGGGGCAGTCTGCTAAGGCCGTCTGCGTAGCCCATTTCCCTACCTGGTTTATGAATCAGACTGTAATTATACGCTAATAGGAATATTGACCACCTCAACATCCTAGGAGATATGATCTGAGGTGTTTGTTTGTTCGTTGTGAACAAACCCAGAAGTGGCTTGTGGTCTGTGAAGACCGTGAAGGGCCTACCATACAAATAGTCATGAAACGTCTTGATCCCTAACACTATGACCAAGGCCTCTTTATCTATTTGGGCGTAGTTATGCTTTACAGAGGACAAGGTCCTTGAGTAATAGGCTATTGGAATTTGCCTTCCGTCAGCCATTAAATGACTCAGCACAGCCCCAACCCCATATGGTGATGCATCACAAGTGATGCAGACAGGCAGCTTTTCATTAAAATGCATCAAAACTGAGTTTGAAGACAGCAGTGATTTGACTGCTGAAAAGCTCCTCTCGTGGACGCTGCTCCACTTCCACTGTGCATGTTTGTTCAATAGCCGGTGTAACGGCTCTGCCACTGTGGCCTTGTGAGGTAGAAAGGCATGATAAAAATTGAGCAGTCCTAAAAAAGCTTGAAGCTCCCCTTTAGATTTAGGACTTGGGGCCTGCTGAATTGCTTTGAGTTGGATTCAGCAGGATGAATGCCTTTGGCTCAACCCCTCCAAGACCGAGTGGCTGTGGCTGCCGGCGCCTCGGCATAGTCAGCTGACTCCATCGCTGACTATAGGGGGCGAAATTTTGGCCCCCTCAGAGAGGGCTCGCAACTTGGGAGTCCTCCTGGATCCACGGCTGACATTGGAAGACCATTTGTCGGCCGTGACCAGGGGGGCGTTTTATCAGGTCCGCCT